>NW_027476907.1:0-122313 GCF_051020955.1 Megalopta genalis | reverse complement strand
GATACAGCTTCAAATGCAGGCGAAACAAACGAGTTATCGTCTAATCCATGCGAAACACATGATTAAGTTTCAAATCAATGCGCATTTGATGTCATAGCTTGGAATTCATGCGAAACAAACGATTTATCTTCAGATACTGGCGATGTAAGTGATATAGCATCAAATGCGGGCGTAAAGAACGAATTATCTTCAAATCCATGCGAAACACATTATTTAGGTTCAAAATGAAAGATTTAGATTCAAATACTAGCGAATATAAGTGATATAGCTCCAAATGCAGGCGAAACAAACGAGTTAGCTTCAAAGCCATGCGACACAAATGATTTAGCTTCAAATACTTGCGATATAATTGATATAGCTTCAAATGCAGGCGAAACAAACGAGTTAGCTTCCAATCCAAGCGAAACACATGATTTAGTTTCAAATCAATGCAAAGTAGAAGGTTTAGCTTCAAATCCATACGAAACAAATGATTTAGCTTCACATACTTGCGATATAAATGATATAGCTTCTAATGCAGGCGAAACAAACGAGTTAGCTTCAAATCCATGCGAAACACATGATTCTGCTTCATATCAATGCGAAGTAGAAGGGTTAGCTTCAAATCTATGCGAATCAAATGGTTTAGCTTCAAATACTTGTGGTATACATGATTTACCTTCACCTGCATGCGAAACAAACGAGTTATCTTCTAATCCATGCGAAACACATTATTTAGGTTCAAAACGAAAGATTTAGATTCAAATACTTGCGAATATAAGTGATATAGCTCCAAATGCAGGCGTAACAAACGAGTTAGACTCAAATCCATGAGCAACACATGATTTATCTTGAAATCAATGCGAAGTAGAAAGCTTAGCTTCAAATTCATGAGAAACAAATGATTTAGCTTCAGATACTTGCGATACAAGAGATATAGTTTCAAATGCAGGCGAAACAAATGTGTTACCTTCAAATCCAAGCGAAACACATGATGTACCTTCAAATTAATGCAAAGTAGAAGGCTTATCTTCAAAGCCATGAGACACAAATGATTTAGCTTCAAATACTTGCGATATAATTGATATAGCTTCAAATGCAGACAAAACAAACGAGTTAGCTTCAAATCCAAGCGAAACACATGATTTAGCTTCAAATACTTGCGAACCACATGATTTAGTTTCAAATCAATGTGAAGTAGAAGGCTTAGCTTCAAATCCATGCGAAACACATGATTTAGTTTCAAATCAATGCGAAGCAGAAGGCTTAGCTTCAAATCCATGCGAAACAAATGATTTAGCTTCACATACTTGCGATATAAATGATATAGCTTCAAATGCAGGCGAAACAAACGAGTTACCTTCAAATCTGTGCGAAATACATGATTTAGCTTCAAATCATGCGATGCAGAAGCCTTAGCTTAAAATCCATGCGAAACAAATGATTTAGCTTCACATACTTGCGATATAATTGATATAGCTTCAAATGCAGGCGAAACAAACGAGTTACCTTCAAATCCAAGCGAAACACATGGTTTAGCTTCATATTCTTGCGAAACAAATGGTTTAGATTCAGATACTTGTGATAAACATGATATAGCTTCAAATGCAGGCGAAACAAACGAGATAGTTTCAAATCCATGCGAAACACATGATTTACCTTCAAATCAATGCGAAGTAGTAGGCATAGCTTCAAATCCAAGCGAAACACATGACTTACCTTCAAATTAATGCGAAGTAGAAGGCTTATCCTCAAAGCCATGCGACACAAATGATTTAGCTTCAAATACTTGCCATATAATTGATATAGCTTCAAATGCAGGCGAAACAAACGAGTTAGCTTCAAATCTGTGCGAAACACATGATTTAGCTTAAAATTCATGCGAAACACATGGTTTAGCTTCATATTCTTGCGAAACAAATTGTTTAGATTCAGATACTTGTGATAAACATAATTTAGCTTCAAATGCAGGCGAAACATCGAGTTAGTTTCACATCCATGCGAAACACATGATATAGCTTCAAATCCATGTGAAACACATGATTTAGTTTCAAATCAATGCGAAGTAGTAGACATAGCTTCATATCCATGCGAAACAAATGATTTAGTTTCAAATACTTGCCATATAATTGATATAGCTTCAAATGCAGGCGAAACAAACGAGTTAGCTTCAAATCTGTGCGAAACACATGATTTAGCTTAAAATTCATGCGAAACACATGGTTTAGCTTCATATTCTTGCGAAACAAATGGTTTAGATTCAGATACTTGTGATAAACATGATTTAGCTTCAAATGCAGGCGAAACAAACGAGTTAGTTTCAAATCCATGCGAAACCCCTTGATTTAGCTTCAAATCCATGCGAAACACATGATTTAGTTTCAAATCAATGCGAAACACATGGTTTAGCTTCATATTCTTGCGAAACAAATGGTTTAGATTCAGATAATTGTGATAAACATGATTTAGCTTCAAATGCTGGCGAAACAAACGAGTTACCTTCAAATCCAAGCGAAACGCATGATTTACCTTCAAATCCATGCGAAACACATGTTTTAGTTACAAATCAATGCGAAGTAGTAGGCATAGCATCATATCCATGCGAAGCAAATGATTTAGTTTCACATACTTGCGATATAAATGATATAGCTTCAAATGCAGGCGAAACAAACGAGTTAGCTTCAAATCCAAGCGAAACACATGATTTACCTTCAAATTAATGCGAAGTAGAAGGCTTATCCTCAAAGCCATGCGACACAAATGATTCAGATTCAAATACTTGCGATATAATTGATATAGCTTCAAATGCAGGAGAAACAAACGAGTTAGCTTCAAATCCAAGCGAAACACATGGTTTAGCTTCATATTCTTGCGAAACAAATGGTTTAGCATCATATATTTGCGATATAAATGATGTAGCTTCAAATACATGCGAAACAAACGAGTTACTTTCAAATCCAAGCGAAACACATGATTTAGTTTCAAATCAATGCGAAGCAGAAGGCTTAGCTTCAAATCTGTGCGAAACACATGATTTAGTTTCACATACTTGCGATATAAATGATATAGCTTCAAATGCAGGCGAATCAAACGAGTTAGCTTCCAATCCAACCGAAACACATGATTTAGTTACAAATCAATGCGAAGTAGAAGGTTTAGCTACAAATCCAAGCGAAACACATGATTTACCTTCAAATTAATGCAAAGTGGAAGGCTTATCCTCAAAGCCATGCGACACAAATGATTTAGCTTCAAATACTTGCCATATAATTGATATAGCTTCAAATGCAGGCGAAACAAACGAGTTAGCTTCAAATCTGTGCGAAACACATGATTTAGCTTAAAATTCATGCGAAACACATGGTTTAGCTTCATATTCTTGCGAAACAAATTGTTTAGATTCAGATACTTGTGATAAACATAATTTAGCTTCAAATGCAGGCGAAACAGAGTTAGCTTCACATCCATGCGAAACACATGATTCAGCTTCAAATCCATGCGAAACACATGATGTTGTTTCAAATCAATGCGAAGTAGTAGACATAGCTTCATATCCATGCGAAACAAAGGATTTAGCTTCACATACTTGCGATATAAATGATATAGCCTCAAATGCAGGCGAAACAAACGAGTTAGCTTCAAATCCAAGCGAAACACATGATTTAGTGTCAAATCAATGCGAAGTAGAAGCCTTAGCTTCAACTCCATGCGAAACAAATGATTTAGATTCACAGACTTGCGATATAAATGATATAGATTCAAATGCAGGCGAAACAAACGAGTTAGCTTCAAATCTGTGCGAAACACATGATTTAGCTTCAAATACATGCGAAACACATGATTTTGTTTCACATCAATGCGAAGTAGTAGACATAGCTTCATATCCATGCGAAACAAATGATTTAGCTTCACATACTTGCGATATAAATGATATAGCCTCAAATGCAGGCGATACAAACGAGTTAGCTTCAAATCCAAGCGAAACACATGATTTACCTCCAAATTAATGCGAAGTAGAAGGCTTATCCTCAAAGCCATGCGACACAAATGATTCAGCTTCAAATACTTGCGATATAATTGATTTAGCTTCAAATGCAGGCGAAACAAACGAGTTAGCTTCAAATCCATGCGAAACACATGGTTTAGCTTCATATTCTTGCGAAACAATTGATTTAGCTTCACATACTTGCGATATAAATGATACAGCCTCAAATGCAGGCGAAACAAACGAGTTAGCTTCAAATCCCAGCGAAACACATGGTTTAGTTTCAAATCAATGCGAAGTAGAAGGCTTAGCTTCACATACATGAGAAACAAATGATTTAGCTTCAGATAATTGCGATATAATTGATAAAGATTCAAATGCAGGCGAAACAAACGAGTTAGATTCAAATCCAAGCAAAACAGATGATTTAGTTTCAAATCAATGCGAAGTAGAAGGCTTAGCTTCAAATCCGTGTGACACAAATGATTTAGCTTCAAATACTTGCGATAGAAGTGATATAGCTTCAATGCAGGCGAAAAAAACGAGTTAGCTTCAAAGCCATGCGACAGAAATGATTTAGCTTCAAATACTTGCGATATAATTGGTATAGCTTCAAATGCAGGCGAAACAAACGAGGGAGCTTCAAGTCTATGCGAAACACATGATTTAGCTTCAAATCCAAGCGAAACACATAGTTTAGTTTCATATTCTTGCAAAACAAATGGTTTAGCTTCATATACTTGTGATAAACTTGATTTAGCTTCAACCGCATGCGAAACAAACGAGTTAGCTTTAAAACCAAGCGAAACACATGATTTAGCTTCACAGCAATGCGAAGTAGAAGGCTTAGCTTCATATCCATGCGAATCAAATGACTTAGCTTCAAATACTTGCGATATAAGTGATATAGCTTCAAATGCAGGCGAAACAAACGAGTTAGCTTCAAATCCAAGCGAAACACATGATTTACCTTCAAATTAATTTAAAGTAGAAGGCTTATATTCAAAGCCATACGACACAAATGATTTAGCTTCAAATACTTGCGATATAAATGATATAACTTCAAATGCAGGCAAAACAAACGAGTTAGCTTCCAATCCAAGCGAAACACATGATTTAGTTTCAAATCAATGCGAAGTAGAAGGTTTAGCTTCAAATCCATACGAAACAAATGATTTAGCTTCACATACTTGCGATATAAATGATATAGCTTCTAATGCAGGCGAAACAAACGAGTTAGCTTCAAATCCATGCGAAACCCATGATTTAGCTCCAAACTCATGCGAAACACATGGTTTAGCTTCATATTCTTGCGAAACAAATGGCTTTGCTTAATATTCTTGCGAAACAAAATGGTCAGCTTTAAATACTTGTGATATACATGATTTAGGTTCAACTGTATGTGAAATAAACGTGTTAGCTTCAAATCCAAGCTAAGCAGATGATTTAGCTTCAAATCAATGCGAATTAGAAGGCTTAGCTTCAAATCCGTGCGAAACAAATGACTTAGCTTCAAATACTTGCGATATAAGTGATACAGCTTCAAATGCAGGCGAAACAAACGAGTTATCGTCTAATCCATGCGAAACACATGATTAAGTTTCAAATCAATGCGCATTTGATGTCATAGCTTGGAATTCATGCGAAACAAACGATTTATCTTCAGATACTGGCGATGTAAGTGATATAGCATCAAATGCGGGCGTAAAGAACGAATTATCTTCAAATCCATGCGAAACACATTATTTAGGTTCAAAATGAAAGATTTAGATTCAAATACTAGCGAATATAAGTGATATAGCTCCAAATGCAGGCGAAACAAACGAGTTAGCTTCAAAGCCATGCGACACAAATGATTTAGCTTCAAATACTTGCGATATAATTGATATAGCTTCAAATGCAGGCGAAACAAACGAGTTAGCTTCCAATCCAAGCGAAACACATGATTTAGTTTCAAATCAATGCGAAGTAGAAGGTTTAGCTTCAAATCCATACGAAACAAATGATTTAGCTTCACATACTTGCGATATAAATGATATAGCTTCTAATGCAGGCGAAACAAACGAGTTAGCTTCAAATCCAAGCAAAACACATGGTTTAGTTTCAAATCAATGCGAAGTAGAGGGCTTGGCTTCACATACATGAGAAACAAATGATTTAGCTTCAGATAATTGCGATATAATTGATAAAGCTTCAAATGCAGGCGAAACAAACGAGTTAGATTCAAATCCAAGCAAAACAGATGATTTAGTTTCAAATCAATGCGAAGTAGAAGGCTTAGTTTCAAATCCATGCGACACAAATGATTTAGCTTCAAATACTTGCGATAGAAGTGATATAGCTTCAATGCAGGCGAAACAGACGAGTTAGCTCCTAATAAATGCGTAACAAATGATTTAGCTACAAATCTATGCGAAGTAGAAGGCTTAGCTTCAAATCAATGCGCAAAACATGATTTAGCTTCAAATCCATGAAAACACGTGGTTTAGCTTCATAATCTTGAGAAACAGATGATTTAGCTTCAGATACTTATGATAAACAAGATTTAGCTTCAACTGCATGCGAAACAATCGCGTTAGCTTCAAATCCAAGGGAAACAAATGATTGAGCTTCAAATCAATGCGAAGTTGAAGGCTTAGCTTTAAATCAATGCGAAACAAATGGGTTAGCTTTAAATACTTGTGGTATGCATGATTTACCTTCAACTGCATGCGAAACAAACGAGTTAGCTTCAAATCCAAGCGAGACACATGATTTCGCTTCAAATCAATGCGAATGAGAAAGCTTAGCTTCAAATCAATGCGAAACAACTGATTTGGCTTCAAATACTTGCGAATATAAGTGATGTAGCTTCAAATAGAGGCGAAACAAACGAGTTAGCTTCAAATCCATGCGAAACCCATGATTTAGCTCCAAACTCATGCGAAACACATGGTTTAGCTTCATATTCTTGCGAAACAAATGGCTTTGCTTAATATTCTTGCGAAACAAAATGGTCAGCTTTAAATACTTGTGATATACATGATTTAGGTTCAACTGTATGTGAAATAAACGTGTTAGCTTCAAATCCAAGCTAAGCAGATGATTTAGCTTCAAATCAATGCGAATTAGAAGGCTTAGCTTCAAATCCGTGCGAAACAAATGACTTAGCTTCAAATACTTGCGATATAAGTGATACAGCTTCAAATGCAGGCGAAACAAACGAGTTATCGTCTAATCCATGCGAAACACATGATTAAGTTTCAAATCAATGCGCATTTGATGTCATAGCTTGGAATTCATGCGAAACAAACGATTTATCTTCAGATACTGGCGATGTAAGTGATATAGCATCAAATGCGGGCGTAAAGAACGAATTATCTTCAAATCCATGCGAAACACATTATTTAGGTTCAAAATGAAAGATTTAGATTCAAATACTAGCGAATATAAGTGATATAGCTCCAAATGCAGGCGAAACAAACGAGTTAGCTTCAAAGCCATGCGACACAAATGATTTAGCTTCAAATACTTGCGATATAATTGATATAGCTTCAAATGCAGGCGAAACAAACGAGTTAGCTTCCAATCCAAGCGAAACACATGATTTAGTTTCAAATCAATGCGAAGTAGAAGGTTTAGCTTCAAATCCATACGAAACAAATGATTTAGCTTCACATACTTGCGATATAAATGATATAGCTTCTAATGCAGGCGAAACAAACGAGTTAGCTTCAAATCCAAGCAAAACACATGGTTTAGTTTCAAATCAATGCGAAGTAGAGGGCTTGGCTTCACATACATGAGAAACAAATGATTTAGCTTCAGATAATTGCGATATAATTGATAAAGCTTCAAATGCAGGCGAAACAAACGAGTTAGATTCAAATCCAAGCAAAACAGATGATTTAGTTTCAAATCAATGCGAAGTAGAAGGCTTAGTTTCAAATCCATGCGACACAAATGATTTAGCTTCAAATACTTGCGATAGAAGTGATATAGCTTCAATGCAGGCGAAACAGACGAGTTAGCTCCTAATAAATGCGTAACAAATGATTTAGCTACAAATCTATGCGAAGTAGAAGGCTTAGCTTCAAATCAATGCGCAAAACATGATTTAGCTTCAAATCCATGAAAACACGTGGTTTAGCTTCATAATCTTGAGAAACAGATGATTTAGCTTCAGATACTTATGATAAACAAGATTAACTTCAACTGCATGCGAAACAATCGCGTTAGCTTCAAATCCAAGGGAAACAAATGATTGAGCTTCAAATCAATGCGAAGTTGAAGGCTTAGCTTTAAATCAATGCGAAACAAATGGTTTAGCTTTAAATACTTGTGGTATACATGATTTACCTTCAACTGCATGCGAAACAAACGAGTTAGCTTCAAATCCAAGCGAGACACATGATTTCGCTTCAAATCAATGCGAATGAGAAAGCTTAGCTTCAAATCAATGCGAAACAACTGATTTGGCTTCAAATACTTGCGAATATAAGTGATGTAGCTTCAAATGGAGGCGAAACAAACGAGTTAGCTTCGAATCCATGCGAAACCCATGATTTAGCTCCAAACTCATGCGAAACACATGGTTTAGCTTCATATTCTTGCGAAACAAATGGCTTTGCTTAATATTCTTGCGAAACAAAATGGTCAGCTTTAAATACTTGTGATATACATGATTTAGGTTCAACTGTATGTGAAATAAACGTGTTAGCTTCAAATCCAAGCTAAGCAGATGATTTAGCTTCAAATCAATGCGAATTAGAAGGCTTAGCTTCAAATCCGTGCGAAACAAATGACTTAGCTTCAAATACTTGCGATATAAGTGATACAGCTTCAAATGCAGGCGAAACAAACGAGTTATCGTCTAATCCATGCGAAACACATGATTAAGTTTCAAATCAATGCGCATTTGATGTCATAGCTTGGAATTCATGCGAAACAAACGATTTATCTTCAGATACTGGCGATGTAAGTGATATAGCATCAAATGCGGGCGTAAAGAACGAATTATCTTCAAATCCATGCGAAACACATTATTTAGGTTCAAAATGAAAGATTTAGATTCAAATACTAGCGAATATAAGTGATATAGCTCCAAATGCAGGCGAAACAAACGAGTTAGCTTCAAAGCCATGCGACACAAATGATTTAGCTTCAAATACTTGCGATATAATTGATATAGCTTCAAATGCAGGCGAAACAAACGAGTTAGCTTCCAATCCAAGCGAAACACATGATTTAGTTTCAAATCAATGCAAAGTAGAAGGTTTAGCTTCAAATCCATACGAAACAAATGATTTAGCTTCACATACTTGCGATATAAATGATATAGCTTCTAATGCAGGCGAAACAAACGAGTTAGCTTCAAATCCATGCGAAACACATGATTCTGCTTCATATCAATGCGAAGTAGAAGGGTTAGCTTCAAATCTATGCGAATCAAATGGTTTAGCTTCAAATACTTGTGGTATACATGATTTACCTTCACCTGCATGCGAAACAAACGAGTTATCTTCTAATCCATGCGAAACACATTATTTAGGTTCAAAACGAAAGATTTAGATTCAAATACTTGCGAATATAAGTGATATAGCTCCAAATGCAGGCGTAACAAACGAGTTAGACTCAAATCCATGAGCAACACATGATTTATCTTGAAATCAATGCGAAGTAGAAAGCTTAGCTTCAAATTCATGAGAAACAAATGATTTAGCTTCAGATACTTGCGATACAAGAGATATAGTTTCAAATGCAGGCGAAACAAATGTGTTACCTTCAAATCCAAGCGAAACACATGATGTACCTTCAAATTAATGCAAAGTAGAAGGCTTATCTTCAAAGCCATGAGACACAAATGATTTAGCTTCAAATACTTGCGATATAATTGATATAGCTTCAAATGCAGACAAAACAAACGAGTTAGCTTCAAATCCAAGCGAAACACATGATTTAGCTTCAAATACTTGCGAACCACATGATTTAGTTTCAAATCAATGTGAAGTAGAAGGCTTAGCTTCAAATCCATGCGAAACACATGATTTAGTTTCAAATCAATGCGAAGCAGAAGGCTTAGCTTCAAATCCATGCGAAACAAATGATTTAGCTTCACATACTTGCGATATAAATGATATAGCTTCAAATGCAGGCGAAACAAACGAGTTACCTTCAAATCTGTGCGAAATACATGATTTAGCTTCAAATCATGCGATGCAGAAGCCTTAGCTTAAAATCCATGCGAAACAAATGATTTAGCTTCACATACTTGCGATATAATTGATATAGCTTCAAATGCAGGCGAAACAAACGAGTTACCTTCAAATCCAAGCGAAACACATGGTTTAGCTTCATATTCTTGCGAAACAAATGGTTTAGATTCAGATACTTGTGATAAACATGATATAGCTTCAAATGCAGGCGAAACAAACGAGATAGTTTCAAATCCATGCGAAACACATGATTTACCTTCAAATCAATGCGAAGTAGTAGGCATAGCTTCAAATCCAAGCGAAACACATGACTTACCTTCAAATTAATGCGAAGTAGAAGGCTTATCCTCAAAGCCATGCGACACAAATGATTTAGCTTCAAATACTTGCCATATAATTGATATAGCTTCAAATGCAGGCGAAACAAACGAGTTAGCTTCAAATCTGTGCGAAACACATGATTTAGCTTAAAATTCATGCGAAACACATGGTTTAGCTTCATATTCTTGCGAAACAAATTGTTTAGATTCAGATACTTGTGATAAACATAATTTAGCTTCAAATGCAGGCGAAACATCGAGTTAGTTTCACATCCATGCGAAACACATGATATAGCTTCAAATCCATGTGAAACACATGATTTAGTTTCAAATCAATGCGAAGTAGTAGACATAGCTTCATATCCATGCGAAACAAATGATTTAGTTTCAAATACTTGCCATATAATTGATATAGCTTCAAATGCAGGCGAAACAAACGAGTTAGCTTCAAATCTGTGCGAAACACATGATTTAGCTTAAAATTCATGCGAAACACATGGTTTAGCTTCATATTCTTGCGAAACAAATGGTTTAGATTCAGATACTTGTGATAAACATGATTTAGCTTCAAATGCAGGCGAAACAAACGAGTTAGTTTCAAATCCATGCGAAACCCCTTGATTTAGCTTCAAATCCATGCGAAACACATGATTTAGTTTCAAATCAATGCGAAACACATGGTTTAGCTTCATATTCTTGCGAAACAAATGGTTTAGATTCAGATAATTGTGATAAACATGATTTAGCTTCAAATGCTGGCGAAACAAACGAGTTACCTTCAAATCCAAGCGAAACGCATGATTTACCTTCAAATCCATGCGAAACACATGTTTTAGTTACAAATCAATGCGAAGTAGTAGGCATAGCATCATATCCATGCGAAGCAAATGATTTAGTTTCACATACTTGCGATATAAATGATATAGCTTCAAATGCAGGCGAAACAAACGAGTTAGCTTCAAATCCAAGCGAAACACATGATTTACCTTCAAATTAATGCGAAGTAGAAGGCTTATCCTCAAAGCCATGCGACACAAATGATTCAGATTCAAATACTTGCGATATAATTGATATAGCTTCAAATGCAGGAGAAACAAACGAGTTAGCTTCAAATGCAGGAGAAACAAACGAGTTAGCTTCAAATCCAAGCGAAACACATGGTTTAGCTTCATATTCTTGCGAAACAAATGGTTTAGCATCATATATTTGCGATATAAATGATGTAGCTTCAAATACATGCGAAACAAACGAGTTACTTTCAAATCCAAGCGAAACACATGATTTAGTTTCAAATCAATGCGAAGCAGAAGGCTTAGCTTCAAATCTGTGCGAAACACATGATTTAGTTTCACATACTTGCGATATAAATGATATAGCTTCAAATGCAGGCGAATCAAACGAGTTAGCTTCAAATCCAACCGAAACACATGATTTAGTTACAAATCAATGCGAAGTAGAAGGTTTAGCTACAAATCCAAGCGAAACACATGATTTACCTTCAAATTAATGCAAAGTGGAAGGCTTATCCTCAAAGCCATGCGACACAAATGATTTAGCTTCAAATACTTGCCATATAATTGATATAGCTTCAAATGCAGGCGAAACAAACGAGTTAGCTTCAAATCTGTGCGAAACACATGATTTAGCTTAAAATTCATGCGAAACACATGGTTTAGCTTCATATTCTTGCGAAACAAATTGTTTAGATTCAGATACTTGTGATAAACATAATTTAGCTTCAAATGCAGGCGAAACAGAGTTAGCTTCACATCCATGCGAAACACATGATTCAGCTTCAAATCCATGCGAAACACATGATGTTGTTTCAAATCAATGCGAAGTAGTAGACATAGCTTCATATCCATGCGAAACAAAGGATTTAGCTTCACATACTTGCGATATAAATGATATAGCCTCAAATGCAGGCGAAACAAACGAGTTAGCTTCAAATCCAAGCGAAACACATGATTTAGTGTCAAATCAATGCGAAGTAGAAGCCTTAGCTTCAACTCCATGCGAAACAAATGATTTAGATTCACAGACTTGCGATATAAATGATATAGATTCAAATGCAGGCGAAACAAACGAGTTAGCTTCAAATCTGTGCGAAACACATGATTTAGCTTCAAATACATGCGAAACACATGATTTTGTTTCACATCAATGCGAAGTAGTAGACATAGCTTCATATCCATGCGAAACAAATGATTTAGCTTCACATACTTGCGATATAAATGATATAGCCTCAAATGCAGGCGATACAAACGAGTTAGCTTCAAATCCAAGCGAAACACATGATTTACCTCCAAATTAATGCGAAGTAGAAGGCTTATCCTCAAAGCCATGCGACACAAATGATTCAGCTTCAAATACTTGCGATATAATTGATTTAGCTTCAAATGCAGGCGAAACAAACGAGTTAGCTTCAAATCCATGCGAAACACATGGTTTAGCTTCATATTCTTGCGAAACAATTGATTTAGCTTCACATACTTGCGATATAAATGATACAGCCTCAAATGCAGGCGAAACAAACGAGTTAGCTTCAAATCCCAGCGAAACACATGGTTTAGTTTCAAATCAATGCGAAGTAGAAGGCTTAGCTTCACATACATGAGAAACAAATGATTTAGCTTCAGATAATTGCGATATAATTGATAAAGATTCAAATGCAGGCGAAACAAACGAGTTAGATTCAAATCCAAGCAAAACAGATGATTTAGTTTCAAATCAATGCGAAGTAGAAGGCTTAGCTTCAAATCCGTGTGACACAAATGATTTAGCTTCAAATACTTGCGATAGAAGTGATATAGCTTCAATGCAGGCGAAAAAAACGAGTTAGCTTCAAAGCCATGCGACAGAAATGATTTAGCTTCAAATACTTGCGATATAATTGGTATAGCTTCAAATGCAGGCGAAACAAACGAGGGAGCTTCAAGTCTATGCGAAACACATGATTTAGCTTCAAATCCAAGCGAAACACATAGTTTAGTTTCATATTCTTGCAAAACAAATGGTTTAGCTTCATATACTTGTGATAAACTTGATTTAGCTTCAACCGCATGCGAAACAAACGAGTTAGCTTTAAAACCAAGCGAAACACATGATTTAGCTTCACAGCAATGCGAAGTAGAAGGCTTAGCTTCATATCCATGCGAATCAAATGACTTAGCTTCAAATACTTGCGATATAAGTGATATAGCTTCAAATGCAGGCGAAACAAACGAGTTAGCTTCAAATCCAAGCGAAACACATGATTTACCTTCAAATTAATTTAAAGTAGAAGGCTTATATTCAAAGCCATACGACACAAATGATTTAGCTTCAAATACTTGCGATATAAATGATATAACTTCAAATGCAGGCAAAACAAACGAGTTAGCTTCAAATCCATGCGGAACACATGATTTAGCTTCAAATCAATGCGATGCACATGGTTTAGCTTCATATTCTTGCGAAACAAGTGGTTTAGCTTCAGATACTTGTGATAAACATGATTTACCTTCAACTGCATGCGAAACAAACGCGTTAGTTTAAAATGCAAGAGAAACACATGATTTAGCTTCAAATCAATGCGAAGTAGAAGGCTTAGATACAAATCCATACGATACGATTGATTTAGCTTCAAATACTTGCGGTATAAATGAAGTAGCTTCAAATGCAGGCGAAAAAAACGAGTTAACTTCAAATCCAAGAGAAACACATGATTTAGCTTCATATCGATGCGAAACACATTGTTTAGCTTCATATTCTTTCGAAACAAATGGGTTATCTTCAAACACTTGTGATATTCATGATTTAACTTCGACTGCATGCGAAACAAACGAGATGACTTCAAATCCATACGAAACACATGGTTTATTTTCAAATCAATGCGAAGTAGAAGGCTTATCCTCAAAGCCATGCGACACAAATCGTTTAGCTTCAAATACTTGCGATATAATTGATAAAGCTTCAAATGCAGGAAAAACAAACGAGTTAGCTTCAAATCCAAGCGAAACAGATGATTTAGTTTCAAATCAATGCGAAGTAGAAGGCTTAGCTTCAAATGCATGCGACACAAATGATTTAGCTTCAAATATTTGCGATAGAAGTAATATAGCTTCAATGCAGGCGAAACAAACGAGTTAGCTTCAAAGCCATGCGAAACACATGATTTACCTCCAAATTAATGCGAAGTAGAAGGCTTATCCTCAAAGCCATGCGACACAAATGATTCAGCTTCAAATACTTGCGATATAATTGATTTAGCTTCAAATGCAGGCGAAACAAACGAGTTAGCTTCAAATCCATGCGAAACACATGGTTTAGCTTCATATTCTTGCGAAACAATTGATTTAGCTTCACATACTTGCGATATAAATGATACAGCCTCAAATGCAGGCGAAACAAACGAGTTAGCTTCAAATCCCAGCGAAACACATGGTTTAGTTTCAAATCAATGCGAAGTAGAAGGCTTAGCTTCACATACATGAGAAACAAATGATTTAGCTTCAGATAATTGCGATATAATTGATAAAGATTCAAATGCAGGCGAAACAAACGAGTTAGATTCAAATCCAAGCAAAACAGATGATTTAGTTTCAAATCAATGCGAAGTAGAAGGCTTAGCTTCAAATCCGTGTGACACAAATGATTTAGCTTCAAATACTTGCGATAGAAGTGATATAGCTTCAATGCAGGCGAAAAAAACGAGTTAGCTTCAAAGCCATGCGACAGAAATGATTTAGCTTCAAATACTTGCGATATAATTGGTATAGCTTCAAATGCAGGCGAAACAAACGAGGGAGCTTCAAGTCTATGCGAAACACATGATTTAGCTTCAAATCCAAGCGAAACACATAGTTTAGTTTCATATTCTTGCAAAACAAATGGTTTAGCTTCATATACTTGTGATAAACTTGATTTAGCTTCAACCGCATGCGAAACAAACGAGTTAGCTTTAAAACCAAGCGAAACACATGATTTAGCTTCACAGCAATGCGAAGTAGAAGGCTTAGCTTCATATCCATGCGAATCAAATGACTTAGCTTCAAATACTTGCGATATAAGTGATATAGCTTCAAATGCAGGCGAAACAAACGAGTTAGCTTCAAATCCAAGCGAAACACATGATTTACCTTCAAATTAATTTAAAGTAGAAGGCTTATATTCAAAGCCATACGACACAAATGATTTAGCTTCAAATACTTGCGATATAAATGATATAACTTCAAATGCAGGCAAAACAAACGAGTTAGCTTCAAATCCATGCGGAACACATGATTTAGCTTCAAATCAATGCGATGCACATGGTTTAGCTTCATATTCTTGCGAAACAAGTGGTTTAGCTTCAGATACTTGTGATAAACATGATTTACCTTCAACTGCATGCGAAACAAACGCGTTAGTTTAAAATGCAAGAGAAACACATGATTTAGCTTCAAATCAATGCGAAGTAGAAGGCTTAGATACAAATCCATACGATACGATTGATTTAGCTTCAAATACTTGCGGTATAAATGAAGTAGCTTCAAATGCAGGCGAAAAAAACGAGTTAACTTCAAATCCAAGAGAAACACATGATTTAGCTTCATATCGATGCGAAACACATTGTTTAGCTTCATATTCTTTCGAAACAAATGGGTTATCTTCAAACACTTGTGATATTCATGATTTAACTTCGACTGCATGCGAAACAAACGAGATGACTTCAAATCCATACGAAACACATGGTTTATTTTCAAATCAATGCGAAGTAGAAGGCTTATCCTCAAAGCCATGCGACACAAATCGTTTAGCTTCAAATACTTGCGATATAATTGATAAAGCTTCAAATGCAGGAAAAACAAACGAGTTAGCTTCAAATCCAAGCGAAACAGATGATTTAGTTTCAAATCAATGCGAAGTAGAAGGCTTAGCTTCAAATGCATGCGACACAAATGATTTAGCTTCAAATACTTGCGATAGAAGTAATATAGCTTCAATGCAGGCGAAACAAACGAGTTAGCTTCAAAGCTATGCGACACAAATGATTTAGCTTCAAATCCATGCGAAACACATGATTTTGTTTCACATCAATGCGAAGTAGTAGACATAGCTTCATATTCATGCGAAACAATTGATTTAGCTTCACATACTTGCGATATAAATGATATAGCCTCAAATGCAGGCGGAACAAACGAGTTAGCTTCAAATCCCAGCGAAACACATGGTTTAGTTTCAAATCAATGCGAAGTAGAAGGCTTAGCTTCACAAACATGAGAAACAAATGATTTAGCTTCAGATAATTGCGATATAATTGATAAAGCTTCAAATGCAGGCGAAACAAACGAGTTAGCTTCAAAGCCATGCGACACAAATGATTTAGCTGCAAATACTTGCGATATAATTGATACAGCATCAAATGCAGGCGAAACAAACGAGTTAGCTTCAAATCCAAGCGAAACACATCATTTAGTGTCAAATCAATGCGAAGTAGAAGCCTTAGCTTCAACTCCATGCGAAACAAATGATTTAGCTTCACAGACTTGCGATATAAATGATATAGCTTCAAATAAGGGCGAAACAAACGAGTTAGCTTCAAATCTGTGCGAAACATATGATTTAGCTTCAAATTCATACGAAACACATGGTTTAGCTTCACATTCTTGCGAAACAAATGGTTTAGATTCCGATAATTGTGATAAACATGGTTTAGCTTCCAATGCTGGCGAAACAAACGAGTCAGCTTCAAATCTGTGCGAAACACATGATTTAGCTTCAAATACATGAGAAACAAATGATTTAGCTTCAGATACTTGCGATACAAGAGACATAGTTTCAGATGCAGGCAAAACAAGCGAGTTATCTACAAATACATGCGAAACACATCATTTAGCTTCAAATCAATGCGAAGTAGAAGGCTTAGCTTATAAACCATGCGACACAAATGGTTTAGCTTCAAATATTTCTGATATACATGATTTAGCTTCAACTGCATGCGAAACAAACGAGCAAGATTCAACTCCAAGCGAAAAAATGATTTAGCCATAAATCAATGCGAAGTAGAAGGCTTGGCATCAAGACCAAGCGAAACACATGATTTATCATCAAATCTATGCGAAACACATGATTTAGCTTCAAATCCATGAGAAACACCTGGTTTAGCTTCAAATTCCTGCGAAACAAATGGTTTAGCTTCAGATACTTGTGATAAACATGATTTAGCTTCAACTGCATGCGAAGCAATCGCGTTAGCTTCAAATGCAAGGGAAACATGTGATTTAGCTTCAAATCAATGCGAAGTAGAAGGCGTAGCTTCAAAACCATGCGACACAAATGATTTAGCTTCAAATACTTGCGATATAATTGATAAAGCTTCAAATGCAGGCGAAACAAACGACTTAGCTTCAAATCCAAGCGAAACACATGATTTAGCTTCATATTCTTGCAAAACAAATGGTTTAGCTTCATATATTTGCGATATAAATGGTGTAGCTTCAAATACATGCGAAACAAACGAGTTACTTTCAAATCCAAGCGAAACACATGATTTAGTTTCAAATCAATGCGAAGCAGAAGGCTTAGCTTCAAATCTGTGCGAAACACATGATTTAGCTTCAAATCCATGCGAACCACACGATTTAGTTTCAAATCAATGTGAAGTAGAAGGCTTAGCTTCAAATCCATGCGAAACACATGATTTAGATTCAAATCAATGCGAAGCAGAAGGCTTAGCTTCAAATCCATGCGAAACAAATGATTTAGTTTCACATACTTGCGATATAAATGATATAGCTTCAAATGCAGGCGAAACAAACGAGTTAGCTTCAAATCCAAGCGAAACACATGATTTAGTTAAAAAATCAATGCGAAGTAGAAGGTTTAGCTTCAAATCCAAGCGAAACACATGATTTACCTTCAAATTAATGCAAAGTGGAAGGCTTATCCTCAAAGCCATGCGACACAAATGATTTAGCTTCAAATACTTGCCATATAATTGATATAGCTTCAAATGCAGCCAAAACAAACGAGTTAGCTTCAAATCTGTGCGAAATACATGATTTAGCTTCAAATTCATGCGAAACACATGGTTTAGCTTCATATTCTTGCGAAACAAATGGTTTAGATTCAGATAATTGTGATAAACATGATTTGGCTTCAAATGCAGGCGAAACAATCGAGTTACCTTCAAATCCAAGCGAAACACATGATTTACCTTCAAATTAATTCAAAGTAGAAGGCTTATCTTCAAAACCATGCGACACAAATGATTTAGCTTCAAATACTTGCGATATAATTGATATAGCTTCAAATGCAGGCGAAACAAAGGAGTTAGCTTCAAATCTGTGCGAAACTCATGATTTAGCCTAAAATTCATGCGAAACACATGGTTTAGCTTCATATTCTTGCGAAACAAATTGTTTAGATTCAGATACTTGTGATAAACATAATTTAGCTTCAAATGCAGGCGAAACAGAGTTAGCTTCACATCCATGCGAAACACATGATTTAGCTTCAAATCCATGCGAAACACATGATGTAGTTTCAAATCAATGCGAAGTAGTAGACATAGCTTCAAATCCAAGCGAAACACATGATTTAGTGTCCAATCAATGCGAAGTAGAAGCCTTAGCTTCAACTCCATGCGACGCAAATGATTTAGCTTCAAATACTTGCGATATAATTGGTATAGCTTCAAATGCAGGCGAAACAAATGAGGGAGCTTCAAGTCTATGCGAAACACATGATTTAGCTTCAAATCCAAGCGAAACACATGGTTTAGTTTCATATTCTTGCAAAACAAATGGTTTAGCTTCATATACTTGTGATAAACTTGATTTAGCTTCAACCGCATGCGAAACAAACGAGTTAGCTTTAAAACCAAGCGAAACACATGATTTAGCTTCAAAGCAATACGAAGTAGAAGGCTTAGCTTCGTATCCATGCGAATCAAATGACTTAGCTTCAAATACTTGCGATATAAGTGATATAGCTTCAAATGCAGGCAAAACAAACGAGTTAGCTTCAAATCCAAGCGAAACACATGATTTAGTGTCAAATCAATGCGAAGTAGAAGCCTTAGCTTCAACTCCATGCGAAACAAATGATTTAGATTCACAGACTTGCGATATAAATGATATAGATTCAAATGCAGGCGAAAAAACGAGTTAGCTTCAAATCTGTGCGAAACACATGATTTAGCTTAAAATTCATGCGAAACACATGGTTTAGCTTCATATTCTTGCGAAACAAATTGTTTAGATTCAGATACTTGTGATAAACATAATTTAGCTTCAAATGCAGGCGAAACAGAGTTAGCTTCACATCCATGCGAAACACATGATTCAGCTTCAAATCCATGCGAAACACATGATGTTGTTTCAAATCAATGCGAAGTAGTAGACATAGCTTCATATCCATGCGAAACAAATGATTTAGCTTCACATACTTGCGATATAAATGATATAGCCTCAAATGCAGGCGAAACAAACGAGTTAGCTTCAAATCCAAGCGAAACACATGATTTAGTGTCAAATCAATGCGAAGTAGAAGCCTTAGCTTCAACTCCATGCGAAACAAATGATTTAGATTCACAGACTTGCGATATAAATGATATAGATTCAAATGCAGGCGAAACAAACGAGTTAGCTTCAAATCTGTGCGAAACACATGATTTAGCTTCAAATACATGCGAAACACATGATTTTGTTTCACATCAATGCGAAGTAGTAGACATAGCTTCATATCCATGCGAAACAAATGATTTAGCTTCACATACTTGCGATATAAATGATATAGCCTGAAATGCAGGCGATACAAACGAGTTAGCTTCAAATCCAAGCGAAACACATGATTTACCTTCAAATTAATGCGAAGTAGAAGGCTTATCCTCAAAGCCATGCGACACAAATGATTCAGCTTCAAATACTTGCGATATAATTGATTTAGCTTCAAATGCAGGCGAAACAAACGAGTTAGCTTCAAATCCATGCGAAACACATGGTTTAGCTTCATATTCTTGCGAAACAATTGATTTAGCTTCACATACTTGCGATATAAATGATATAGCCTCAAATGCAGGCGAAACAAACGAGTTAGCTTCAAATCCCAGCGAAACACATGGTTTAGTTTCAAATCAATGCGAAGTAGAAGGCTTAGCTTCACATACATGAGAAACAAATGATTTAGCTTCAGATAATTGCGATATAATTGATAAAGCTTCAAATGCAGGCGAAACAAACGAGTTAGATTCAAATCCAAGCAAAACAGATGATTTAGTTTCAAATCAATGCGAAGTAGAAGGCTTAGCTTCAAATCCGTGCGACACAAATGATTTAGCTTCAAATACTTGCGATAGAAGTGATATAGCTTCAATGCAGGCGAAACAAACGAGTTAGCTTCAAAGCCATGCGACAGAAATGATTTAGCTTCAAATACTTGCGATATAATTGATACAGCATCAAATGCAGGCGAAACAAACGAGTTAGATTCAAATCCAAGCGAAACACATGATTTAGTGTCAAATCAATGCGAAGTAGAAGCCTTAGCTTCAACTCCATGCGACGCAAATGATTTAGCTTCAAATACTTGCGATATAATTGGTATAGCTTCAAATGCAGGCGAAACAAACGAGGGAGCTTCAAGTCTATGCGAAACACATGATTTAGCTTCAAATCCAAGCGAAACACATGGTTTAGTTTCATATTCTTGCAAAACAAATGGTTTAGCTTCATATACTTGTGATAAACTTGATTTAGCTTCAACCGCATGCGAAACAAACGAGTTAGCTTTAAAACCAAGCGAAACACATGATTTAGCTTCAAAGCAATGCGAAGTAGAAGGCTTAGCTTCATATCCATGCGAATCAAATGACTTAGCTTCAAATACTTGCGATATAAGTGATATAGCTTCAAATGCAGGCGAAACAAACGAGTTAGCTTCAAATCCAAGCGAAACACATGATTTACCTTCAAATTAATTTAAAGTAGAAGGCTTATATTCAAAACCATGCGACACAAATGATTTAGCTTCAAATACTTGCGATATAAATGATATAACTTCAAATGCAGGCAAAACAAACGAGTTAGCTTCAAATCCATGCGGAACACATGATTTAGCTTCAAATCAATGCGATGCACATGGTTTAGCTTCATATTCTTGAGAAACAAGTGGTTTAGCTTCAGATACTTGTGAGAAACATGATTTAGCTTCAACTGCATGCGAAACAAACGCGTTAGTTTAAAATGCAAGAGAAACACATGATTTAGCTTCAAATCAAAGCGAAGTAGAAGGATTAGGTTCAAATCCATACGATACGAATGATTTAGCTTCAAATACTTGCGGTATAAATGAAGTAGCTTCAAATGCAGGCGAAAAAAACGAGTTAACTTCAAATCCAAGAGAAACACATGAGTTAGCTTCATATCGATGCGAAACACATGGTTTAGCTTCATATTCTTGCGAAACAATTGATTTAGCTTCACATACTTGCGATATAAATGATATAGCCTCAAATGCAGGCGAAACAAACGAGTTAGCTTCAAATCCCAGCGAAACACATGGTTTAGTTTCAAATCAATGCGAAGTAGAAGGCTTAGCTTCACATACATGAGAAACAAATGATTTAGCTTCAGATAATTGCGATATAATTGATAAAGCTTCAAATGCAGGCGAAACAAACGAGTTAGATTCAAATCCAAGCAAAACAGATGATTTAGTTTCAAATCAATGCGAAGTAGAAGGCTTAGCTTCAAATCCGTGCGACACAAATGATTTAGCTTCAAATACTTGCGATAGAAGTGATATAGCTTCAATGCAGGCGAAACAAACGAGTTAGCTTCAAAGCCATGCGACACAAATGATTTAGCTTCAAATGCAGGCGAAACAAACGAGTTAGCTTCAAATCCATGCGAAACACATGGTTTAGCTTCATATTCTTGCGAAACAAATGGTTTAGCTTCATATACTTGCGATATAAATGATATAGCTTCAAATGCAGGCGAAACAGACGAGTTAGCTTCAAATCCCAGCGAAACACATGGTTTAGTTTCAAATCAATGCGAAGTAGAAGGCTTAGCTTCACAAACATGAGAAACAAATGATTTAGCTTCAGATAATTGCGATATAATTGATAAAGCTTCAAAGGCAGGCGAAACAAACCAGTTGGATTCAAATCCAAGCAAAATAGATGATTTAGTTTCAAATCAATGCGAAGTAGTAGACATAGCTTCAAATCCAAGCGAAACACATGACTTACCTTCAAATTAATGCGAAGTAGAAGGCTTATCCTCAAAGCCATGCGACACAAATGATTCTGCTTCAAATACTTGCTATATGATTGATTTAGCTTCAAATGCATGCGAAACAAACAACTTAGCTACAAATCCAAGCGAAACACATGATTTAGTTCCAAATCAATGCGAAGTAGAAGGCTTAGCTTCAAATCCAAGCGAAACACATGATTTACCTTCAAATTAATGCAAAGTGGAAGGCTTATCTTCAAAGCCATGCAACACAAATGATTTAGCTTCAAATACTTGCAATATAATTGATATAGCATCAAATGCAGGCGAAACAAACGAGTTAGCTTCAAATCTGTGCGAAACACATGATTTAGCGTCAAATCAATGCGTAGTAGAAGGCTTAGCTTCACATACATGAGAAACAAATGATTTAGCTTCAGATAATTGCGATATAATTGATAAAGCTTCAAATGCAGGCGAAACAAACGAGTTAGATTCAAATCCAAGCAAAACAGATGATTTAGTTTCAAATCAATGCGAAGTAGAAGGCTTAGCTTCAAATCCGTGTGACACAAATGAGTTAGCTTCAAATACTTGCGATAGAAGTGATATAGCTTCAATGCAGGCGAAAAAAACGAGTTAGCTTCAAAGCCATGCGACAGAAATGATTTAGCTTCAAATACTTGCGATATAATTGGTATAGCTTCAAATGCAGGCGA
Organism: Megalopta genalis; assembly: GCF_051020955.1. NCBI lineage: Eukaryota > Metazoa > Arthropoda > Insecta > Hymenoptera > Halictidae > Megalopta > Megalopta genalis. The sequence continues at coordinate 98,910 of NW_027476907.1, read as the reverse complement.
AACAAAAGAGGGAGCTTCAAGTCTATGCGAAACACATGATTTAGCTTCAAATCCAAGCGAAACACATAGTTTAGTTTCATATTCTTGCAAAACAAATGGTTTAGCTTCATATACTTGTGATAAACTTGATTTAGCTTCAACCGCATGCGAAACAAACGAGTTAGCTTTAAAACCAAGCGAAACACATGATTTAGCTTCAAAGCAATGCGAAGTAGAAGGCTTAGCTTCATATCCATGCGAATCAAATGACTTAGCTTCAAATACTTGCGATATAAGTGATATAGCTTCAAATGCAGGCGAAACAAACGAGTTAGCTTCAAATCCAAGCGAAACACATGATTTACCTTCAAATTAATTTAAAGTAGAAGGCTTATATTCAAAGCCATACGACACAAATGATTTAGCTTCAAATACTTGCGATATAAATGATATAACTTCAAATGCAGGCAAAACAAACGAGTTAGCTTCAAATCCAAGCGAAACAGATGATTTAGTTTCAAATCAATGCGAAGTAGAAGGCTTAGCTTCAAATCCATGCGACACAAATGATTTAGCTTCAAATACTTGCGATAGAAGTGATATAGCTTCAATGCAGGCGAAACAAACGAGTTAGTTTCAAAGCCATGCGACACAAATGATTTAGCTGCAAATACTTGCGATATAATTGATACAGCATCAAATGCAGGCGAAACAAACGAGTTAGCTTCAAATCCAAGCGAAACACATCATTTAGTGTCAAATCAATGCGAAGTAGAAGCCTTAGATTCAACTCCATGCGAAACAAATGATTTAGCTTCACAGACTTGCGATATAAATGATATAGCTTCAAATAAGGGCGAAACAAACGAGTTAGCTTCAAATCCATGCGAAACACATGGTTTAGCTTCATATTCTTGCGAAACAAATGGTTTAGCTTCATATACTTGCGATATAAATGATATAGCTTCAAATGCAGGCGAAACAGACGAGTTAGCTTCAAATCCCAGCGAAACACATGGTTTAGTTTCAAATCAATGCGAAGTAGAAGGCTTAGCTTCACAAACATGAGAAACAAATGATTTAGCTTCAGATAATTGCGATATAATTGATAAAGCTTCAAATGCAGGCGAAACAAACGAGTTAGCTTCAAAGCCATGCGACACAAATGATTTAGCTGCAAATACTTGCGATATAATTGATACAGCATCAAATGCAGGCGAAACAAACGAGTTAGCTTCAAATCCAAGCGAAACACATCATTTAGTGTCAAATCAATGCGAAGTAGAAGCCTTAGATTCAACTCCATGCGAAACAAATGATTTAGCTTCACAGACTTGCGATATAAATGATATAGCTTCAAATAAGGGCGAAACAAACGAGTTAGCCTCAAATCTGTGCGAAACATATGATTTAGCTTCAAATTCATACGAAACACATGGTTTAGCTTCACATTCTTGCGAAACAAATGGTTTAGATTCCGATAATTGTGATAAACATGGTTTAGCTTCCAATGCTGGCGAAACAAACGAGTCAGCTTCAAATCTGTGCGAAACACATGATTTAGCTTCAAATACATGAGAAACAAATGATTTAGCTTCAGATACTTGCGATACAAGAGACATAGTTTCAGATGCAGGCAAAACAAGCGAGTTATCTACAAATACATGCGAAACACATCGTTTAGCTTCAAATCAATGCGAAGTAGAAGGCTTAGCTTATAAACCATGCGACACAAATGGTTTAGCTTCAAATATTTCTGATATACATGATTTAGCTTCAACTGCATGCGAAACAAACGAGCAAGATTCAACTCCAAGCGAAAAAATGATTTAGCCATAAATCAATGCGAAGTAGAAGGCTTGGCATCAAGTCCAAGCGAAACACATGATTTATCATCAAATCTATGCGAAACACATGATTTAGCTTCAAATCCATGAGAAACACCTGGTTTAGCTTCAAATTCCTGCGAAACAAATGGTTTAGCTTCAGATACTTGTGATAAACATGATTTAGCTTCAACTGCATGCGAAACAATCGCGTTAGCTTCAAATGCAAGGGAAACATGTGATTTAGCTTCAAATCAATGCGAAGTAGAAGGCGTAGCTTCAAAACCATGCGACACAAATGATTTAGCTTCAAATACTTGCGATATAATTGATAAAGCTTCAAATGCAGGCGAAACAAACGACTTAGCTTCAAATCCAAGCGAAACACATGATTTAGCTTCATATTCTTGCAAAACAAATGGTTTAGCTTCATATATTTGCGATATAAATGGTGTAGCTTCAAATACATGCGAAACAAACGAGTTACTTTCAAATCCAAGCGAAATACATGATTTAGTTTCAAATCAATGCGAAGCAGAAGGCTTAGCTTCAAATCTGTGCGAAACACATGATTTAGCTTCAAATCCATGCGAACCACACGATGTAGTTTCAAATCAATGTGAAGTAGAAGGCTTAGCTTCAAATCCATGCGAAACACATGATTTAGATTCAAATCAATGCGAAGCAGAAGGCTTAGCTTCAAATCCATGCGAAACAAATGATTTAGTTTCACATACTTGCGATATAAATGATATAGCTTCAAATGCAGGCGAAACAAACGAGTTAGCTTCAAATCCAAGCGAAACACATGATTTAGTTAAAAAATCAATGCGAAGTAGAAGGTTTAGCTTCAAATCCAAGCGAAACACATGATTTACCTTCAAATTAATGCAAAGTGGAAGGCTTATCCTCAAAGCCATGCGACACAAATGATTTAGCTTCAAATACTTGCCATATAATTGATATAGCTTCAAATGCAGGCAAAACAAACGAGTTAGCTTCAAATCTGTGCGAAATACATGATTTAGCTTCAAATTCATGCGAAACACATGGTTTAGCTTCATATTCTTGCGAAACAAATGGTTTAGATTCAGATAATTGTGATAAACATGATTTGGCTTCAAATGCAGGCGAAACAATCGAGTTACCTTCAAATCCAAGCGAAACACATGATTTACCTTCAAATTAATGCAAAGTAGAAGGCTTATCTTCAAAACCATGCGACACAAATGATTTAGCTTCAAATACTTGCGATATAATTGATATAGCTTCAAATGCAGGCGAAACAAAGGAGTTAGCTTCAAATCTGTGCGAAACTCATGATTTAGCCTAAAATTCATGCGAAACACATGGTTTAGCTTCATATTCTTGCGAAACAAATTGTTTAGATTCAGATACTTGTGATAAACATAATTTAGCTTCAAATGCAGGCGAAACAGAGTTAGCTTCACATCCATGCGAAACACATGATTTAGCTTCAAATCCATGCGAAACACATGATGTAGTTTCAAATCAATGCGAAGTAGTAGACATAGCTTCAAATCCAAGCGAAACACATGATTTAGTGTCCAATCAATGCGAAGTAGAAGCCTTAGCTTCAACTCCATGCGACGCAAATGATTTAGCTTCAAATACTTGCGATGTAATTGGTATAGCTTCAAATGCAGGCGAATCAAACGAGGGAGCTTCAAGTCTATGCGAAACACATGATTTAGCTTCAAATCCAAGCGAAACACATGGTTTAGATTCATATTCTTGCAAAACAAATGGTTTAGCTTCATATACTTGTGATAAACGTCATTTAGCTTCAACCGCATGCGAAACAAACGAGTTAGCTTTAAAACCAAGCGAAACACATGATTTAGCTTCAAATCAATGCGAAGTAGAAGGCTTAGCTTCACAAACATGAGAAACAAATGATTTAGCTTCAGATAATTGCGATATAATTGATAAAGCTTCAAAGGCAGGCGAAACAAACCAGTTGGATGCAAATCCAAGCAAAATAGATGATTTAGTTTCAAATCAATGCGAAGTAGTAGACATAGCTTCAAATCCAAGCGAAACACATGACTTACCTTCAAATTAATGCGAAGTAGAAGGCTTATCCTCAAAGCCATGCGACACAAATGATTCTGCTTCAAATACTTGCTATATGATTGATTTAGCTTCAAATGCATGCGAAATAAACAACTTAGCTACAAATCCAAGCGAAACACATGATTTAGTTCCAAATCAATGCGAAGTAGGAGGCTTAGCTTCAAATCCAAGCGAAACACATGATTTACCTTCAAATTAATGCAAAGTGGAAGGCTTATCTTCAAAGCCATGCAACACAAATGATTTAGCTTCAAATACTTGCAATATAATTGATATAGCATCAAATGCAGGCGAAACAAACGAGTTAGGTTCAAATCTGTGCGAAACACATGATTTAGCGTCAAATCAATGCGAAGTAGAAGGCTTAGCTTCACATACATGAGAAACAAATGATTTAGCTTCAGATAATTGCGATATAATTGATAAAGCTTCAAATGCAGGCGAAACAAACGAGTTAGATTCAAATCCAAGCAAAACAGATGATTTAGTTTCAAATCAATGCGAAGTAGAAGGCTTAGCTTCAAATCCGTGTGACACAAATGATTTAGCTTCAAATACTTGCGATAGAAGTGATATAGCTTCAATGCAGGCGAAAAAAACGAGTTAGCTTCAAAGCCATGCGACAGAAATGATTTAGCTTCAAATACTTGCGATATAATTGGTATAGCTTCAAATGCAGGCGAAACAAACGAGGGAGCTTCAAGTCTATGCGAAACACATGATTTAGCTTCAAATCCAAGCGAAACACATAGTTTAGTTTCATATTCTTGCAAAACAAATGGTTTAGCTTCATATACTTGTGATAAACTTGATTTAGCTTCAACCGCATGCGAAACAAACGAGTTAGCTTTAAAACCAAGCGAAACACATGATTTAGCTTCAAAGCAATGCGAAGTAGAAGGCTTAGCTTCATATCCATGCGAATCAAATGACTTAGCTTCAAATACTTGCGATATAAGTGATATAGCTTCAAATGCAGGCGAAACAAACGAGTTAGCTTCAAATCCAAGCGAAACACATGATTTACCTTCAAATTAATTTAAAGTAGAAGGCTTATATTCAAAGCCATACGACACAAATGATTTAGCTTCAAATACTTGCGATATAAATGATATAACTTCAAATGCAGGCAAAACAAACGAGTTAGCTTCAAATCCATGCGGAACACATGATTTAGCTTCAAATCAATGCGATGCACATGGTTTAGCTTCATATTCTTGCGAAACAAGTGGTTTAGCTTCAGATACTTTTGATAAACATGATTTACCTTCAACTGCATGCGAAACAAACGCGTTAGTTTAAAATGCAAGAGAAACACATGATTTAGCTTCAAATCAATGCGAAGTAGAAGGCTTATCCTCAAAGCCATGCGACACAAATCGTTTAGCTTCAAATACTTGCGATATAATTGATAAAGCTTCAAATGCAGGAAAAACAAACGAGTTAGCTTCAAATCCAAGCGAAACAGATGATTTAGTTTCAAATCAATGCGAAGTAGAAGGCTTAGCTTCAAATGCATGCGACACAAATGATTTAGCTTCAAATACTTGCGATAGAAGTAATATAGCTTCAATGCAGGCGAAACAAACGAGTTAGCTTCAAAGCCATGCGACACAAATGATTTAGCTTCAAATCCATGCGAAACACATGATTTTGTTTCACATCAATGCGAAGTAGTAGACATAGCTTCATATCCATGCGAAACAATTGATTTAGCTTCACATACTTGCGATATAAATGATATAGCCTCAAATGCAGGCGAAACAAACGAGTTAGCTTCAAATCCCAGCGAAACACATGGTTTAGTTTCAAATCAATGCGAAGTAGAAGGCTTAGCTTCACAAACATGAGAAACAAATGATTTAGCTTCAGATAATTGCGATATAATTGATAAAGCTTCAAATGCAGGCGAAACAAACGAGTTAGCTTCAAATCCAAGCGAAACACATCATTTAGTGTCAAATCAATGCGAAGTAGAAGCCTTAGCTTTAACTCCATGCGAAACAAATGATTTAGCTTCACAGACTTGCGATATAAATGATATAGCTTCAAATAAGGGCGAAACAAACGAGTTAGCTTCAAATCTGTGCGAAACATATGATTTAGCTTCAAATTCATACGAAACACATGGTTTAGCTTCACATTCTTGCGAAACAAATGGTTTAGATTCCGATAATTGTGATAAACATGGTTTAGCTTCCAATGCTGGCGAAACAAACGAGTCAGCTTCAAATCTGTGCGAAACACATGATTTAGCTTCAAATACATGAGAAACAAATGATTTAGCTTCAGATACTTGCGATACAAGAGACATAGTTTCAGATGCAGGCAAAACAAGCGAGTTATCTACAAATACATGCGAAACACATCATTTAGCTTCAAATCAATGCGAAGTAGAAGGCTTAGCTTATAAACCATGCGACACAAATGGTTTAGCTTCAAATATTTCTGATATACATGATTTAGCTTCAACTGCATGCGAAACAAACGAGCAAGATTCAACTCCAAGCGAAAAAATGATTTAGCCATAAATCAATGCGAAGTAGAAGGCTTGGCATCAAGTCCAAGCGAAACACATGATTTATCATCAAATCTATGCGAAACACATGATTTAGCTTCAAATCCATGAGAAACACCTGGTTTAGCTTCAAATTCCTGCGAAACAAATGGTTTAGCTTCAGATACTTGTGATAAACATGATTTAGCTTCAACTGCATGCGAAACAATCGCGTTAGCTTCAAATGCAAGGGAAACATGTGATTTAGCTTCAAATCAATGCGAAGTAGAAGGCGTAGCTTCAAAACCATGCGACACAAATGATTTAGCTTCAAATCCAAGCGAAACACATGATTTAGCTTCATATTCTTGCAAAACAAATGGTTTAGCTTCATATATTTGCGATATAAATGGTGTAGCTTCAAATACATGCGAAACAAACGAGTTACTTTCAAATCCAAGCGAAACACATGATTTAGTTTCAAATCAATGCGAAGCAGAAGGCTTAGCTTCAAATCTGTGCGAAACACATGATTTAGCTTCAAATCCATGCGAACCACACGATTTAGTTTCAAATCAATGTGAAGTAGAAGGCTTAGCTTCAAATCCATGCGAAACACATGATTTAGATTCAAATCAATGCGAAGCAGAAGGCTTAGCTTCAAATCCATGCGAAACAAATGATTTAGTTTCACATACTTGCGATATAAATGATATAGCTTCAAATGCAGGCGAAACAAACGAGTTAGCTTCAAATCCAAGCGAAACACATGATTTAGTTAAAAAATCAATGCGAAGTAGAAGGTTTAGCTTCAAATCCAAGCGAAACACATGATTTACCTTCAAATTAATGCAAAGTGGAAGGCTTATCCTCAAAGCCATGCGACACAAATGATTTAGCTTCAAATACTTGCCATATAATTGATATAGCTTCAAATGCAGGCAAAACAAACGAGTTAGCTTCAAATCTGTGCGAAATACATGATTTAGCTTCAAATTCATGCGAAACACATGGTTTAGCTTCATATTCTTGCGAAACAAATGGATTAGATTCAGATAATTGTGATAAACATGATTTGGCTTCAAATGCAGGCGAAACAATCGAGTTACCTTCAAATCCAAGCGAAACACATGATTTACCTTCACATTAATGCAAAGTAGAAGGCTTATCTTCAAAACCATGCGACACAAATGATTTAGCTTCAAATACTTGCGATATAATTGATATAGCTTCAAATGCAGGCGAAACAAACGAGTTAGCTTCAAATCTGTGCGAAACTCATGATTTAGCTTAAAATTCATGCGAAACACATGGTTTAGCTTCATATTCTTGCGAAACAAATTGTTTAGATTCAGATACTTGTGATAAACATAATTTAGCTTCAAATGCAGGCGAAACAGAGTTAGCTTCACATCCATGCGAAACACATGATTTAGCTTCAAATCCATGCGAAACACATGATGTAGTTTCAAATCAATGCGAAGTAGTAGACATAGCTTCAAATCCAAGCGAAACACATGATTTAGTGTCCAATCAATGCGAAGTAGAAGCCTTAGCTTCAACTCCATGCGACGCAAATGATTTAGCTTCAAATACTTGCGATGTAATTGGTATAGCTTCAAATGCAGGCGAATCAAACGAGGGAGCTTCAAGTCTATGCGAAACACATGATTTAGCTTCAAATCCAAGCGAAACACATGGTTTAGTTTCATATTCTTACAAAACAAATGGTTTAGCTTCATATACTTGTGATAAACGTCATTTAGCTTCAACCGCATGCGAAACAAACGAGTTAGCTTTAAAACCAAGCGAAACACATGATTTAGCTTCAAAGCAATGCGAAGTAGAAGGCTTAGCTTCATATCCATGCGAATCAAATGATTTAGCTTCACAGACTTGCGATATAAGTGATATAGCTTCAAATGCAGGCGAAACAAACGAGTTAGCTTCAAATCCAAGCGAAACCATCAAATACTTGCGATAGATAAGTGATATAAGTGATACAGTTTCAATGCAGGCGAAACAAACGAGTTAGCTTCAAATCTGTGCGAAATACATGATTTAGTTTCAAATTCATGCGAAACACATGGTTTAGCTTCATATTCTTGCGAAACAAATGGTTTAGATTCAGATAATTGTGATAAACATGATTTAGCTTCAAATGCAGGCGAAACAAACGAGTTACCTTCGAATCCAAGCGAAACGCATGATTTACCTTCAAATTAATGCATAGTAGAAGGCTTTCTTCAAAGCCATGAGACACAAATGATTTAGCTTCAAATACTTGCGATATAATTGATATAGCTTCAAACGCAGGCGAAACAAACGAGTTACCTTCGAATCCAAGCGAAACACATGGTTTAGCTTCATATTCTTGCGAAACAAATGGTTTAGATTCAGATACTTGTGATAAACATGATTTAGCTTCAAATGCAGGCGAAACAAACGAGATAGTTTCAAATCCATGCGAAACACATGATTTACCTTCAAATCCATGCGAAACACATGATTTAGTTACAAATCAATGCGAAGTAGTAGGCATAGCTTCATATCCATGCGAAAGAAATGATTTAGTTTCACATACTTGCGATATAAATGATATAGCTTCAAATGCAGGCGAAACAAACGAGTTAGCTTCAAGTCCAAGCGAAACACATGATTTACCTTCAAATTAATGCGAAGTAGAAGGCTTATCCTCAAAGCCATGCGACACAAATGATTCAGATTCAAATACTTGCGATATAATTGATATAGCTTCAAATGCAGGCGAAACAAACGAGTTACCTTCAAATCCAAGCGAAACACATGATTTACCTTCAAATTAATGCAAAGTAGAAGGCTTATCTTCAAAGCCATGCGACACAAATGATTTATCTTCAAATACTTGCGATATAATTGATATAGCTTCAAATGCAGGCGAAACAAACGAGTTAGTTTCAAATCCATGCAAAACCCCTTGATTTAACTTCAAATCCATGCGAAACACATGATTTAGTTTCAAATCAATGCGAAACACATGGTTTAGCTTCATATTCTTGCGAAACAAATGGTTTAGATTCAGATAGTTGTGATAAACATGATTTAGCTTCAAATGCAGGCGAAACAAACGAGTTAGCTTCAAATCCAAGCGAAACACATGATTTAGTGCCAAATCAATGCGAAGTAGAAGCCTTAGCTTCAACTCCATGCGAAACAAATGATTTAGCTTCACAGACTTGCGATATAAATGATATAGATTCAAATGCAGGCGAGACAAACGAGTTAGCTACAAATCTGTGCGAAACACATGATTTCGCTACAAATACATGCGAAACACATGATTTTGTTTAACATCAATGCGAAGTAGTAGACATAGCTTCATATCCATGCGAAACAAATGATTTAGCTTCACATACTTGCGATATAAATGATATAGCCTCAAATGCAGGCGAAACAAACGAGTTAGATTCAAATCCAAGCAAAACAGATGATTTAGTTTCAAATCAATGCGAAGTAGAAGGCTTAGCTTCAAATCCGTGTGACACAAATGATTTAGCTTCAAATACTTGCGATAGAAGTGATATAGCTTCAATGCAGGCGAAAAAAACGAGTTAGCTTCAAAGCCATGCGACAGAAATGATTTAGCTTCAAATACTTGCGATATAATTGGTATAGCTTCAAATGCAAGCGAAACAAACGAGGGAGCTTCAAGTCTATGCGAAACACATGATTTAGCTTCAAATCCAAGCGAAACACATAGTTTAGTTTCATATTCTTGCAAAACAAATGGTTTAGCTTCATATACTTGTGATAAACTTGATTTAGCTTCAACCGCATGCGAAACAAACGAGTTAGCTTTAAAACCAAGCGAAACACATGATTTAGCTTCAAAGCAATGCGAAGTAGAAGGCTTAGCTTCATATCCATGCGAATCAAATGACTTAGCTTCAAATACTTGCGATATAAGTGATATAGCTTCAAATGCAGGCGAAACAAACGAGTTAGCTTCAAATCCAAGCGAAACACATGATTTACCTTCAAATTAATTTAAAGTAGAAGGCTTATATTCAAAGCCATACGACACAAATGATTTAGCTTCAAATACTTGCGATATAAATGATATAACTTCAAATGCAGGCAAAACAAACGAGTTAGCTTCAAATCCATGCGGAACACATGATTTAGCTTCAAATCAATGCGATGCACATGGTTTAGCTTCATATTCTTGCGAAACAAGTGGTTTAGCTTCAGATACTTTTGATAAACATGATTTACCTTCAACTGCATGCGAAACAAACGCGTTAGTTTAAAATGCAAGAGAAACACATGATTTAGCTTCAAATCAATGCGAAGTAGAAGGCTTAGATCCAAATCCATACGATACGAATGATTTAGCTTCAAATACTTGCGGTATAAATGAAGTAGCTTCAAATGCAGGCGAAAAAAACGAGTTAACTTCAAATCCAAGAGAAACACATGATTTAGCTTCATATCGATGCGAAACACATTGTTTAGCTTCATATTCTTTCGAAACAAATGGGTTATCTTCAAACACTTGTGATATTCATGATTTAACTTCGACTGCATGCGAAACAAACGAGATGACTTCAAATCCATACGAAACACATGGTTTATTTTCAAATCAATGCGAAGTAGAAGGCTTATCCTCAAAGCCATGCGACACAAATCGTTTAGCTTCAAATACTTGCGATATAATTGATAAAGCTTCAAATGCAGGAAAAACAAACGAGTTAGCTTCAAATCCAAGCGAAACAGATGATTTAGTTTCAAATCAATGCGAAGTAGAAGGCTTAGCTTCAAATGCATGCGACACAAATGATTTAGCTTCAAATACTTGCGATGGAAGTAATATAGCTTCAATGCAGGCGAAACAAACGAGTTAGCTTCAAAGCCATGCGACACAAATGATTTAGCTTCAAATCCATGCGAAACACATGATTTTGTTTCACATCAATGCGAAGTAGTAGACATAGCTTCATATCCATGCGAAACAATTGATTTAGCTTCACATACTTGCGATATAAATGATATAGCCTCAAATGCAGGCGAAACAAACGAGTTAGCTTCAAATCCCAGCGAAACACATGGTTTAGTTTCAAATCAATGCGAAGTAGAAGGCTTAGCTTCACAAACATGAGAAACAAATGATTTAGCTTCAGATAATTGCGATATAATTGATAAAGCTTCAAATGCAGGCGAAACAAACGAGTTAGCTTCAAAGCCATGCGACACAAATGATTTAGCTGCAAATACTTGCGATATAATTGATACAGCATCAAATGCAGGCGAAACAAACGAGTTAGCTTCAAATCCAAGCGAAACACATCATTTAGTGTCAAATCAATGCGAAGTAGAAGCCTTAGCTTCAACTCCATGCGAAACAAATGATTTAGCTTCACAGACTTGCGATATAAATGATATAGCTTCAAATAAGGGCGAAACAAACGAGTTAGCTTCAAATCTGTGCGAAACATATGATTTAGCTTCAAATTCATACGAAACACATGGTTTAGCTTCACATTCTTGCGAAACAAATGGTTTAGATTCCGATAATTGTGATAAACATGGTTTAGCTTCCAATGCTGGCGAAACAAACGAGTCAGCTTCAAATCTGTGCGAAACACATGATTTAGCTTCAAATACATGAGAAACAAATGATTTAGCTTGAGATACTTGCGATACAAGAGACATAGTTTCAGATGCAGGCAAAACAAGCGAGTTATCTACAAATACATGCGAAACACATCATTTAGCTTCAAATCAATGCGAAGTAGAAGGCTTAGCTTATAAACCATGCGACACAAATGGTTTAGCTTCAAATATTTCTGATATACATGATTTAGCTTCAACTGCATGCGAAACAAACGAGCAAGATTCAACTCCAAGCGAAAAAATGATTTAGCCATAAATCAATGCGAAGTAGAAGGCTTGGCATCAAGTCCAAGCGAAACACATGATTTATCATCAAATCTATGCGAAACACATGATTTAGCTTCAAATCCATGAGAAACACCTGGTTTAGCTTCAAATTCCTGCGAAACAAATGGTTTAGCTACAGATACTTGTGATAAACATGATTTAGCTTCAACTGCATGCGAAACAATCGCATTAGCTTCAAATGCAAGGGAAACATGTGATTTAGCTTCAAATCAATGCGAAGTAGAAGGCGTAGCTTCAAAACCATGCGACACAAATGATTTAGCTTCAAATACTTGCGATATAATTGATAAAGCTTCAAATGCAGGCGAAACAAACGACTTAGCTTCAAATCCAAGCGAAACACATGATTTAGCTTCATATTCTTGCAAAACAAATGGTTTAGCTTCATATATTTGCGATATAAATGGTGTAGCTTCAAATACATGCGAAACAAACGAGTTACTTTCAAATCCAAGCGAAACACATGATTTAGTTTCAAATCAATGCGAAGCAGAAGGCTTAGCTTCAAATCTGTGCGAAACACATGATTTAGCTTCAAATCCATGCGAACCACACGATTTAGTTTCAAATCAATGTGAAGTAGAAGGCTTAGCTTCAAATCCATGCGAAACACATGATTTAGATTCAAATCAATGCGAAGCAGAAGGCTTAGCTTCAAATCCATGCGAAACAAATGATTTAGTTTCACATACTTGCGATATAAATGATATAGCTTCAAATGCAGGCGAAACAAACGAGTTAGCTTCAAATCCAAGCGAAACACATGATTTAGTTAAAAAATCAATGCGAAGTAGAAGGTTTAGCTTCAAATCCAAGCGAAACACATGATTTACCTTCAAATTAATGCAAAGTGGAAGGCTTATCCTCAAAGCCATGCGACACAAATGATTTAGCTTCAAATACTTGCCATATAATTGATATAGCTTCAAATGCAGGCAAAACAAACGAGTTAGCTTCAAATCTGTGCGAAATACATGATTTAGCTTCAAATTCATGCGAAACACATGGTTTAGCTTCATATTCTTGCGAAACAAATGGTTTAGATTCAGATAATTGTGATAAACATGATTTGGCTTCAAATGCAGGCGAAACAATCGAGTTACCTTCAAATCCAAGCGAAACACATGATTTACCTTCAAATTAATGCAAAGTAGAAGGCTTATCTTCAAAACCATGCGACACAAATGATTTAGCTTCAAATACTTGCGATATAATTGATATAGCTTCAAATGCAGGCGAAACAAACGAGTTAGCTTCAAATCTGTGCGAAACTCATGATTTAGCTTAAAATTCATGCGAAACACATGGTTTAGCTTCATATTCTTGCGAAACAAATTGTTTAGATTCAGATACTTGTGATAAACATAATTTAGCTTCAAATGCAGGCGAAACAGAGTTAGCTTCACATCCATGCGAAACACATGATTTAGCTTCAAATCCATGCGAAACACATGATGTAGTTTCAAATCAATGCGAAGTAGTAGACATAGCTTCAAATCCAAGCGAAACACATGATTTAGTGTCCAATCAATGCGAAGTAGAAGCCTTAGCTTCAACTCCATGCGACGCAAATGATTTAGCTTCAAATACTTGCGATGTAATTGGTATAGCTTCAAATGCAGGCGAATCAAACGAGGGAGCTTCAAGTCTATGCGTAACACATGATTTAGCTTCAAATCCAAGCGAAACACATGGTTTAGTTTCATATTCTTGCAAAACAAATGGTTTAGCTTCATATACTTGTGATAAACGTCATTTAGCTTCAACCGCATGCGAAACAAACGAGTTAGCTTTAAAACCAAGCGAAACACATGATTTAGCTTCAAAGCAATGCGAAGTAGAAGGCTTAGCTTCATATCCATGCGAATCAAATGATTTAGCTTCACAGACTTGCGATATAAGTGATATAGCTTCAAATGCAGGCGAAACAAACGAGTTAGCTTCAAATCCAAGCGAAACCATCAAATACTTGCGATAGATAAGTGATATAAGTGATACAGTTTCAATGCAGACGAAACAAACGAGTTAGCTTCAAATCTGTGCGAAATACATGATTTAGTTTCAAATTCATGCGAAACACATGGTTTAGCTTCATATTCTTGCGAAACAAATGGTTTAGATTCAGATAATTGTGATAAACATGATTTAGCTTCAAATGCAGGCGAAACAAACGAGTTACCTTCGAATCCAAGCGAAACGCATGATTTACCTTCAAATTAATGCATAGTAGAAGGCTTTCTTCAAAGCCATGAGACACAAATGATTTAGCTTCAAATACTTGCGATATAATTGATATAGCTTCAAACGCAGGCGAAACAAACGAGTTACCTTCGAATCCAAGCGAAACACATGGTTTAGCTTCATATTCTTGCGAAACAAATGGTTTAGATTCAGATACTTGTGATAAACATGATTTAGCTTCAAATGCAGGCGAAACAAACGAGATAGTTTCAAATCCATGCGAAACACATGATTTACCTTCAAATCCATGCGAAACACATGATTTAGTTACAAATCAATGCGAAGTAGTAGGCATAGCTTCATATCCATGCGAAAGAAATGATTTAGTTTCACATACTTGCGATATAAATGATATAGCTTCAAATGCAGGCGAAACAAACGAGTTAGCTTCAAGTCCAAGCGAAACACATGATTTACCTTCAAATTAATGCGAAGTAGAAGGCTTATCCTCAAAGCCATGCGACACAAATGATTCAGATTCAAATACTTGCGATATAATTGATATAGCTTCAAGTGCAGGCGAAACAAACGAGTTACCTTCAAATCCAAGCGAAACACATGATTTACCTTCAAATTAATGCAAAGTAGAAGGCTTATCTTCAAAGCCATGCGACACAAATGATTTATCTTCAAATACTTGCGATATAATTGATATAGCTTCAAATGCAGGCGAAACAAACGAGTTAGTTTCAAATCCATGCAAAACCCCTTGATTTAACTTCAAATCCATGCGAAACACATGATTTAGTTTCAAATCAATGCGAAACACATGGTTTAGCTTCATATTCTTGCGAAACAAATGGTTTAGATTCAGATAGTTGTGATAAACATGATTTAGCTTCAAATGCAGGCGAAACAAACGAGTTAGCTTCAAATCCAAGCGAAACACATGATTTAGTGCCAAATCAATGCGAAGTAGAAGCCTTAGCTTCAACTCCATGCGAAACAAATGATTTAGCTTCACAGACTTGCGATATAAATGATATAGATTCAAATGCAGGCGAGACAAACGAGTTAGCTACAAATCTGTGCGAAACACATGATTTCGCTACAAATACATGCGAAACACATGATTTTGTTTAACATCAATGCGAAGTAGTAGACATAGCTTCATATCCATGCGAAACAAATGATTTAGCTTCACATACTTGCGATATAAATGATATAGCCTCAAATGCAGGCGAAACAAACGAGTTAGCTTCAAATCCAAGCGAAACACATGATTTACCTTCAAACTAATGCGAAGTACAAGGCTTATCCTCAAAGCCATGCGACACAAATGATTCAGCTTCAAATACTTGCGATATAATTGATTTAGCTACAAATGCAGGCGAAACAAACGAGTTAGCTTCAAATCCCAGCGAAACACATGGTTTAGTTTCAAATCAATGCGAAGTAGAAGGCTTAGCTTCACAAACATGAGAAACAAATGATTTAGCTTCAGATAATTGCGATATAATTGATAAAGCTTCAAAGGCAGGCGAAACAGAGTTAGCTTCACATCCATGCGAAACACATGATTTAGCTTCAAATCCATGCGAAACACATGATGTAGTTTCAAATCAATGCGAAGTAGTAGACATAGCTTCAAATCCAAGCGAAACACATGATTTAGTGTCCAATCAATGCGAAGTAGAAGCCTTAGCTTCAACTCCATGCGACGCAAATGATTTAGCTTCAAATACTTGCGATGTAATTGGTATAGCTTCAAATGCAGGCGAATCAAACGAGGGAGCTTCAAGTCTATGCGAAACACATGATTTAGCTTCAAATCCAAGCGAAACACATGGTTTAGTTTCATATTCTTGCGAAACAAATGGTTTAGATTCAGATACTTGTGATAAACATGATTTAGCTTCAAATGCAGGCGAAACAAAGAAGATAGCTTCAAATCCATGCGAAACACATGATTTACCTTCAAATCCATGCGAAACACATGATTTAGTTACAAATCAATGCGAAGTAGTAGGCATAGCTTCAAATCCAAGCGAAACACATGACTTGCCTTCAAATTAATGCGAAGTAGAAGGCTTATCCTCAAAGCCATGCGACACAAATGATTCTGCTTCAAATACTTGCTATATGATTGATTTAGATTCAAATGCATGCGAAACAAACAACTTAGCTACAAATCCAAGCGAAACTCATGATTCAGTTCCAAATCAATGCGAAGTAGAAGGCTTAGCTTCAAATCCAAGCGAAACACATGATTTACCTTCAAATTAATGCAAAGTGGAAGGCTTATCTTCAAAGCCATGCAACACAAATGATTTAGCTTCAAATACTTGCAATATAATTGATATAGCATCAAATGCAGGCGAAACAAACGAGTTAGCTTCAAATCCCAGCGAAACACATGGTTTAGTTTCAAATCAATGCGAAGTAGAAGGCTTAGCTTCACATACATGAGAAACAAATGATGTAGCTTCAGATAATTGCGATATAATTGATAAAGCTTCAAATGCAGGCGAAACAAACGAGTTAGATTCAAATCCAAGCAAAACAGATGATTTAGTTTCAAATCAATGCGAAGTAGAAGGCTGAGCTTCAAATCCGTGCGACACAAATGATTTAGCTTCAAATACTTGCGATAGAAGTGATATAGCTTCAATGCAGGCGAAACAAACGAGTTACCTTCAAATCCAAGCGAAACACATGGTTTAGATTCATATTCTTGCGAAACAAATGGTTTAGATTCAGATACTTGTGATAAACATGATTTAGCTTCAAATGCAGGCAAAACAAACGACTTAGCTTCAAATCTGTGCGAAACACATGATTTAGCTTCAAATTCATGCGAAACACATGGTTTAGCTTCATATTCTTGCGAAACAAATGGTTTAGATTCAGATACTTGTGATAAACATGATTTAGCTTCAAATGCAGGCGAAACACACGAGTTAGTTTCAAACCCATGCGAAACCCCTTGATTTTGCTTCAAATCCATGCGAAACACATGATTTAGTTCCAAATCAATGCGAAACACATGGTTTAGCTTCATATTCTTGCGAAACAAATGGTTTAGATTCAGATACTTGTGATAAACCTGATTTAGCTTCAAATGCAGGCGAAAAAAACTAGTTAGTTTCAAATCCACGTGAAACACAAGATTTACCTTCAAATCCATGCGAAACACATGTTTTAGTTACAAATCAATGCGAAGTAGTAGGCATAGCATCATATCCATGCGAAGCAAATGATTTAGTTTCACATACTTGCGATATAAATGATATAGCTTCAAATGCAGGCGAAACAAACGAGTTAGCTTCAAATCCAAGCGAAACACATGGTTTAGCTTCATATTCTTGCGAAACAAATGGTTTAGCTTCATATATTTGCGATATAAATGATGTAGCTTCAAATACATGCGAAACAAACGAGTTACTTTCAAATCCAAGCGAAACACATGATTTAGTTTCAAATCAATGCGAAGCAGAAGGCTTAGCTTCAAATCTGTGCGAAACACATGATTTAGCTTCAAATCCAAGCGAAACACATGATTTAGTTACAAATCAATGCGAAGTAGAAGGTTTAGCTACAAATCCAAGCGAAACACATGATTTACCTTCAAATTAATGCAAAGTGGAAGGCTTATCCTCAAAGCCATGCGACACAAATGATTTAGCTTCAAATACTTGCCATATAATTGATATAGCTTCAAATGCAGGCAAAACAAATGAGTTAGCTTCAAATCTGTGCGAAATACATGATTTAGCTTCAAATTCATGCGAAACACATGGTTTAGCTTCATATTCTTGCGAAACAAATGGTTTAGATTCAGATAATTGTGATAAACATGATTTAGCTTCAAATGCAGGCGAAACAATCGAGTTACCTTCAAATCCAAGCGAAACACATGATTTACCTTCAAATTAATGCAAAGTAGATGGCTTATCTTCAAAGCCATGCGACACAAATGATTTAGCTTCAAATACTTGCGATATAATTGATATAGCTTCAAATGCAGGCGAAACAAACGAGTTAGCTTCAAATCTGTGCGAAACACATGATTTAGCTTAAAATTCATGCGAAACACATGGTTTAGCTTCATATTCTGGCGAAACAAATTGTTTAGATTCAGATACTTGTGATAAACATAATTTAGCTTCAAATGCAGGCGAAACAGAGTTAGCTTCACATCCATGCGAAACACATGATTCAGCTTCAAATCCATGCGAAACACATGATGTAGTTTCAAATCAATGCGAAGTAGTAGACATAGCTTCATATCCATGCGAAACAAATGATTTAGCTTCACATACTTGCGATATAAATGATATAGCCCCAAATGCAGGCGAAACAAACGAGTTAGCTTCAAATCTGTGCGGAACACACGATTTAGTTTCAAATCAATGTGAAGTAGAAGGCTTAGCTTCAAATCCATGCGGAACAAATGATTTAGTTTCACATACTTGCGATATAAATGATATAGCTTCAAATGCAGGCGAAACAAACGAGTTAGCTTCAAATCCAAGCGAAACACATGATTTAGTTACAAATCAATGCGAAGTAGAAGGTTTAGCTACAAATCCAAGCGAAACACATGATTTACCTTCAAATTAATGCAAAGTGGAAGGCTTATCCTCAAAGCCATGCGACACAAATGATTTAGCTTCAAATACTTGCCATATAATTGATATAGCTTCAAATGCAGGCAAAACAAACGAGTTAGCTTCAAATCTGTGCGAAATACATGATTTAGCTTCAAATTCATGCGAAACACATGGTTTAGCTTCATATTCTTGCGAAACAAATGGTTTAGATTCAGATACTTGTGATAAACATGATTTAGCTTCAAATGCAGGCGAAACAAACGAGATAGTTTCAAATCCATGCGAAACACATGATTTACCTTCAAGTCCATGCGAAACACATGATTTAGTTACAAATCAATGCGAAGTAGTAGGCATAGCTTCATATCCATGGGAAAGAAATGATTTAGTTTCACATACTTGCGATATAAATGATATAGCTTCAAATGCAGGCGAAACAAACGAGTTAGCTTCAAATCTGTGCGAAACACATGACTTAGCTTCAAATTCATGCGAAACACACGGTTTAGCTTCATATTCTTGCGAAACAAATGGTTTAGATTCAGGTACTTGTGATAAACATGATTTAGCTTCAAACGCAGGCGAAACATCGAGTTAGTTTCACATCCATGCGAAACACATGATTTAGCTTCAAATCCATGCGAAACACATGATTTAGTTTCAAATCAATGCGAAGTAGTAGACATAGCTTCATATCCATGCGAAACAAATGATTTAGCTTCACATACTAGCGATATAAATGATATAGCTTCAAATGCAGGCGAAACAAACGAGTTACCTTCAAATCCAAGCGAAACACATGATTTACCTTCAAATTAATGCAAAGAGGAAGGCTTATCTTCAAAGCCATGCGACACAAATCGTTTAGCTTCAAATACTTGCGATATAATTGATAAAGCTTCAAATGCAGGCAAAACAAACGAGTTAGCTTCAAATCCATGCGGAACACATGATTTAGCTTCAAATCAATGCGAAACACATGGTTTAGCTTCATATACTTGCGAAACAAGTGGTTCAGCTTCAGATACTTGTGATAAACATGATTTAGCTTCAACTGCATGCGAAACAATCGAGTTAGCTTCAAATCCAAGGGAAACAAATGATTTAGCTACAAATCAATGCGAAGTAGAAGGCTTAGCTTCAAAGTCATGCGACACAAATGATTTAGCTTCAAATACTTCCGATATAATTGATATAGGTTCAAATGGAGGCGAAACAAACGATTTAGCTTCAAATCTAAGCGAAACACATGATTTAGTTTCAAATCAATGCGAAGTAGAAGGCTTAGCTTCAAATCCATGCGAAACAAATGATTTAGCTTCAAATGCTTGCTGTATAAATGAAGTAACTTCAAATGCAGGCGAAACAAACGAGTTAACTTCAAATCCATGCGAAACACATGATTTAGCTTCAAATCAATGCGAAACACATGTTTTAGCTTCATATTCTTGCGAAAGAAATGGTTTAAATTCAAATGCTAGTGATATAATTGATTTAGCATCAACTGCATGCCAAACAAACGAGTTAGTTTCAAATCCAAGAGAAACACATGATTAAGCTTCAAAACGATGCGAAACACATTGTTTAGCTTCATATTCTTGCGAAACAAATGGGTTGTCTTCACATACTTGTGATATTCATGATTTAACTTCGACTGCATGCGAAATAAACGAGTTAACTTCAAATCCATGCGAAACACATGATTTAGCTTCAAATCAATGCGGAACACATGACTTACCTTCAAATCAAAGCGAAGTAGAAGGTTCAGCTTGTTTTTCGCGCACCGACACCGCGACCGTTGTTCGGTCTACGGGGGTTGTAAATTCCCGATTCTAATTGACAATGTGGTTCGCGATGCTGTGTGCCCACTTAAAGTAACAGAGCTGGTAATGATTGTTGATGACTATGTTTTTCTGCGTTTTTCTGTCCGCGCCCCGACTGGTCGCGTTATTTTATATCGGTCACCCCCGTTTGAGATCCCTGAAGGAACCTCCACCTCCACGCCGGGACGCACTGATTGGTTTTTCTCGAAGATTGCGATTTTCAAATCAGTGTCCTCTAAGCTTTTCGTCACCACCCTCTCGTATCGTCCTACACGAGCCTTGTCTAGGAGAGGGGGGTGTTGCGTAGTTGCGTGGTCGGGAGGTCCCCTGGGGCCTGAGATATCGTCCCCGCGACGGTTGGGACTAAACTTTCTCAAGACCCGTTAAATTCTCAAATTTACGACGGGGTTGTTTTTTCGGACCTTTCGTGCCTACGACGCGTCGCGGTCATTAAAGAGACGGAAGACCCTGCTCCGATGATCTGCAGATGGAAAAAAGGTTTCCGTCTCTTTGTGATCCTCGCTGGTCCACGCCATAAACTTTCGCGAAAGCGGCCTACGGGAGGTCCTACAGAACGGAACATCCTCCCCGCCTTGAGAGGGAACCGATCAAAGTGAAATGAGGAAAGTCTAATCGATGTGTGGTGACCAATGTGGATGACTAATATATGATGTGTAACGTGTATGAATGTAATGTTTCGCGTAGGCGTACGTGTATCTGAGAGCCTTATATCTATGAATTACTAAATGTAACATTCCCGGGCTGGTCATCTTCTGTCGAAGATCTGCTGCGTCCTTGGTTGTCGTCATCTGGTTGGATTGGCAATGGGACGAGTTTTTTTATGCTCCGATCGAACACATTCGTAGCAGTCTTTACTGTTACTGTGCGAATTATGCCGTCGGAGCCTGGATGGACCTTGATGACTCGCCCCAACGGCCATTGCATGGACGGCACGTGATCTTCCCTGAGGAGGACTATAGAGTTCTCAGTGATCTGGTGATCTCCCTTGAACCATTTACTACGACTGGTCAGCTCGTTCAAATATTCTCGATGCCAACACTTCCAAAAATGCTGTTTTAGCTGTTGAATGCGTTGCCACCCGGATAGCCGATTGGATGGAACATCTGTTAACTCGTGTTCGCGTAAACTTGTGAGAGCATCACCGATAAGGAAATGACCGGGGGTAAGAACAAGAAGATCGTTTGGATCGGATGAGATTGGAGTCAGAGGACGGGAATTGAGAATAGCTTCAATGTTGATAATTAAGGTATTCAAGTTTTCGAAGGTAAACAATTCAGCACCCATAACGCGTTTCAAATGTTTCTTAAATGACTTTACTGCTGCTTCCCAGAGGCCGCCGAAATGCGGAGCTTGAGGTGGAATGAAATGCCAATTAATTGAGCGATCTGCGAGGAACGAAGCTACGTTGTTGTAATGATTGTCGGAGCGCAACAATTCTCGAAGTTCTTTGAATTCGTTATTAGCTCCGATGAAATTGGAACCGTTGTCGGAGTATAGATTTTTGCAAAAACCTCGTCTTGCTATGAATCATCCCAAAGCTGCAACAAAGGCTTCACTGGTGAAGTCGCCGACAAGCTCGAGGTGGACGGCCTTTACCGCGAGGCATACAAAAACGGCTACGTATACATTTATACGACGCTGATTCCTGTATGTTCGTTCTTTCACGAAAAAAGGCCCACAGTAGTCCACTCCTACATTTGTAAACGGACGAGATTCTGTGACTCTGGCCTTTGGTAAATCACCCATTACGTAATTGGCATGAGGTGGATTGGCTCGACAACAGCGGACGCAACTCCGAATTGTTTTCCAAACTTGACTTCGCCCGTCTATGGGCCAGTACGCTCTTCTTGTTGCATATAATGTAGCTTGAGTACCGGCGTGCATGTGAATTATGTGTTCGTTCTGGATGATGAGGTTGGTTGTGTGCGACTTTGGTAGGATAATAGGGTGTTTTTGCGTGAATGTCAACGTTGAATTTCTCAGTCTACCTCCGACTCGTAGTATCCCGTCTTGGTCAATGAATGGATGTAGTCTCGCTAATTTTCCGGTGATCTTATGATGCCGATGCTGTCGTATGAGATGGAATTCGTCTGCGAAGTAAGACCGTTGCAATAATTTTATAACGGTTGTCCTTGCTCGAGCTAGCTCGGTTGCCTGTAGAGTACCCTTCGTCATCCGTCCTGGCTTCCACCGTAGGCACCATGCAACGACCCGCAAAAGCCTGCTCCACGACGAGGACCGTTCGAGTAAACTTGCGTCGATGGTGGTCATAGCTAAGCAGACAGCAACCCGTTGCTCCGAGTCATCGAGAACAGATACTAATTTCCCATTTGGCCAGTATGACTCATCCTGGTGAAGCCAAGTTGGGCCATTGCACCAGATGGATGGTCGAAGGAACTCCTCTATTGATTGTCCTCGAGAAATGAGATCTGCTGGGTTATCAGCTGAGCTAACGTGGCGCCATTCTTCAATCTTTGTTTTGGATTGGATCTCGGACACCCGGTTGGCGACGAATGTTTTTAATGTATGAGGTGACGAATTAAGCCAATGCAAAACTATTGTTGAATCTGTCCATAAAATCGTGCGGTTGATGTGTATGTGTAATGCTTTATGAATAGTATTAATGAGCGATGATAGTAATAAGGCTCCACACAATTCGAGTCGCGGGATAGATTGACTCTTTAACGGTGCAACCTTCGATTTGGCTGCTAGGAGTTCCACCTGCGTTTGACCCTCTGCATCTGTAGAACGGAGGTATACACAGGCTCCGTACGCTTTCTCGCTGGCGTCGCAGAATCCATGTAACTGGATGGTTGAAGCCGCAGTGATTACGGTTTTTCGATTAAATGTCACATTGTTGAGCAATGGTAGTTGCGTGTAGTATCGTGTCCATTCCGTGTGTAAGCTCATGGGTAGCGATTCGTCCCAATCAACTTTCAAAGTCCATATTTTCTGGAGGAGGATTTTTGCCACGATGATGACTGGGCCTAGGAGACCCAACGGGTCATAAACCTTTGCTATTTCAGAACTGATCAATCGTTTGGTGACTCGAGATGCATGTGTGAGAGGCTTGACTGTGTATGTAATGGAGTCCTCGACTGAATCCCAAACGATCCCGAGCGTTTTGATTGTTGAAGATTCACCGAGGTGAAGTTTCTGGTTGATATTTTGATCGGACAACCCGCTTAACAATTCTTGGTTATCGGAAGCCCATTTCCTGATATTTAGACCGGATAAGCGAAGGAGTTGTATAAGTTCGTTTCGTGACGCGAGGGCCTCTTGGATCGTGGACGCGCCGGTGAGTGCATCATCCACATAGAAATCCTGCTGCAAGATTTTCGCGGCGGAAAGGAAAGCGGTGACCTTCGTCTTGTGCCACTTGTTGGAGGCATCTGATAGCCAGATATGGGGCGGCTGATAGGCCGAATGTAACCGTATTTAGTTCATAAGTTTTTACGCAATTGTCGGTGATTCGCCAGAGGATTCTCTGGTACCTTCTGTCTTCTGGGCGCACGAGAAATTGCCTATACATCTTCTCGATGTCGCCAGTAATAACATACTGATGGATGCGAAATCGGAGCAAAATGTAGAACAGATCGTCCTGTATTTTGTGTCCAATGTGTAAGGTGTCGTTAAGTGAAAATCCAGTGCTTGTGATTGCCGACCCGTCGAAGACTACGCGTAATTTAGTTGTATCGCTCGACATTTTGATGACCCCGTGATGTGGAAGATAGTATCCTTGGTGAGATATCTGCACTTCGGACATGTGGCCAAGATCGAGATATTCTTGAATGATTGATTGGTACTGCTGTTTGAAGTCTGGATCGCGTTTGAATTTCCGTTCTAATGAGATGAGACGCTTCAGTGCTTGCGTCTTGGATTCACCCAGCTTGTCCTTGTTTTCGTTAAATGGAAGTGCGACAACATATCTACCTTCTGTGTTTCTTGTAACGGTATTCTGAAAATGTTGTTCGCACGTCGATTCTGATTTGGATAGATGCTGAGATTGCGGACCTTCTTCGATTTCCCAAAAACGTGCTAGCTCGCGTTGTAGTGCCGTTGTTGTATGGCATGTGACCTTCTGCCTTGGTTGTGCTGTTGGCACACTGCTTCCGATGACCCATCCAAGCATTGTCTTTTGGAGGAAAAGATCTGGGCCGTCTGGTTGAGAAAGATCAATTTGCCCTACGCATAATATCGATAGCGCTGTTCCAGCCCCCAGTAATATGTCGATTGGTGCTGGTCGATGGAACGTTGAGTCGGCGAGCTCGATGTTGCGAGGGATTCTGAGCATTGTGCGGTCGACTGTCTGGTCTGGTACTAATGGAGCGATGTTTGGTACGATCAAAAATGTAAGGGTTCGATGATAATTGCTGACCTTAGATTGAATGTTTGCCCTAATGGTATGGTTAGATATGGTCGACAGCGCATTGAGAGCGCCCACAGAGATGGTGCATCGATCTTGCGGCAAACGGAGCCTCTTGGCTAGATCTTCTGTCATAAAATTGGTGGTAGAGCAAGTGTCAACTAAGGCACGGCATGGTATTATGTTCTGATCGACATCGGCGACATTAATCTGAGCTGTGACTAATAATTCGTTGGTGTCGGAATTTATTATGAAGGTGTGTGTCTGGATG
The DNA here is from genome assembly GCF_051020955.1 of Megalopta genalis. Taxonomy (NCBI): domain Eukaryota; kingdom Metazoa; phylum Arthropoda; class Insecta; order Hymenoptera; family Halictidae; genus Megalopta; species Megalopta genalis. Next base: position 73,296 of record NW_027476907.1, on the reverse strand, counting down.
GGTCTTGGGATTTTCTGCGATGGTAGTCATGTGGGCCTTGGTTTCTCGTCGGTTGCTGCCTTGTCTTGAAGTGATGTGGGGATGGGCGGATTGTGTGTTGAGCTTGGTGGAGTGACAGTTCGTTCACGTGTTGAATGTTCTTGTCGGTGTAGGAGAGTGTGGTTTCGTTGTTGGCATATTCGGCAATGAAACTTCGATCGACATACACTGGACGTGTGTCCGTTACCCAGGCAGTTTTGACATAGTGCGGCCTCAGCAACGGCCTTCATTCGCTCATTGACGGACAATACATTAAACGCTTCGCAGTTCCCGATTCTGTGGCTCCCTTCACAGATTGAGCATTGGAATGTGTTTGTGGTGACGTAAGTTTGAACGCGCGGAAATCCCCGGTTAGGTACTCGTGAGTTCTCTGATGACAATGTTTGGCGTCCGGTCGAAACACGTATCCCGGGCGCTGATGCAACCCTGTCAAAAGCTGAAGGTGAGCAATTTGCTCGTTTCTGGAGGAACTCGATCAGATGCTCGTACGAAGGCATTTTTTTATCGGGTAGTGTAAGTTCCCATTGCCAGATGGTATCGGGATTCAGTTTCGCGAGAACAATTGAAATTAGGAGAGTGTTCCAGGATGTCACGGGTACTCCGAGATTCTGCAACACCCGCAGATGTTGCTTCAAAGAGTCTATTAAATCTCCCAGTGCTTGCGGTGTGTCTTTCGCTAGTTTCGGAATCTCCTGAATAGCGTTGCAATGTCGCAGTAAGACTAGTCGCGGGCAGTCAAATTTCTCTTTCAATATCGCGATCGCGTCAAGATAATTAGCATCTGTGGTGTTGTGAGATTGAATGCATGCCGCGGCTTTGCCGGTAAGGGTCGACCGCAGGTATTGTAATTTCTGAACCGGAGAAAGACTCTCATTGCGATCAATCATTGAAGTGAACAGATCGTAAAATGACGCCCACCTTTCAATAGAACCATCGAACGTGGGTAGCCGCATTTCAGGTAACTTTATCGCCATCGGACCCGATATGGTAGGAGCAGGTGAATTAGTGACTTGGTCACGTGGAACATCTTGCGGTTGAATTGCTTCACGCATTCGTTTTGCTCTGCCATGTGTTGCAAAATATTTTGCATGAATTTCAAACTTGCGGTCGTCTTCGGATTCAGGATCTTCGAGGTCTTCTAGAAGGAACTCGTAATCCTTCCATGCCTTCTCTACTGAGTTTGTATAAAAGTCGAGGACGTGTTTTTCTAGATTACCGGTTTGTTCGCTATTGTCAAGGAATTTAGTGATCTCCGCGAGTTGTTTAATTATTTGATTGCGTCTGCGTCGTAGAGTGCTGGATTGAGTACCGCCGGGCTTCTGAATGGACATGATGGTAATGGGAGCGCGACACGGGAATCAGTGATACTCTAAACAAGCCTACCTTTACGGAGTGAGGACGCCAGGAAGGTTGAACTCCGGTGATGTCACGAAGTCCTGTCGTCTTGAAAAGAGATGCTCGGGTGGACGTCCGTTGTGGTGGCACTGATTCAACCGGGATGCTGTGTTTGATGTGTTTGTTGTAGGAACGCTCACATCCGGCTCGAAGGACCAATGTTTTTCGCGCACCGACACTGCGACCGTTGTTCGGTCTACGGGGGTTGTAAATTCCCGATTCTAATTGACAATGCGGTTCGCGATGCTCTGTGCCCACTTAAAGTAACAGAGCTGGTAATGATTGTTGATGACTATGTTTTTCTGCGTTTTTCTGTCCGCGCCCCGACTGGTCGCGTTATTTTATATCGGTCACCCCCGTTTGAGATCCCTGAAGGAACCTCCACCTCCACGCCGGGACGCACTGATTGGTTTTTCTCGAAGATTGCGATTTTCCAATCAGTGTCCTCTAAGCTTTTCGTCACCACCCTCTCGTATCGTCCTACACGAGCCTTGTCTAGGAGAGGGGGGTGTTGCGTAGTTGCGTGGTCGGGAGGACCCCTGGGGCCTGAGATATCGTCCCCGCGACGGTTGGGACTAAACTTTCTCAAGACCCGTTAAATTCTCAAATTTACGACGGGGTTGTTTTTTCGGACCTTTCGTGCCTACGACGCGTCGCGGTCATTAAAGAGACGGAAGACCGTGCACCGATGTTCTGCAGATGGAAAAAAGGTTTCCGTCTCTTTGTGATCCTCGCTGGTCCACGCCATAAACTTTCGCGAAAGCGGCGTACGGGAGGTCCTACAGAACGGAACACAGCTTCAAATCCGTGCGAAACAAATGATTTACCTTCAAATACTTGCGGTATAAATGAAACAGCTTTAAATGCAGGCGAAACAAACGAGTTAGCTTCAAATCCATGCAAAACACATGATTTAGCTTCAAATCAATGCGGAACACATGATTTGGCTGCAAATCAAAACGAAGTAGAAGGCTTAACTTCAAATCCATGCGAAACAAATGTTTTACCTTCAAATACTTGCGGTATAAATGAAACAGTTTTAAATGCATGCGAAACAAACGAGCTATCTTCAAATCCATGCGAAACACATGATTTAGCTTCAAATCAATGCGATCTAGAAGGTTTAGCTGCAAATCCACGCGACACGAATGATCTAGCTTCCAGTTCTTGCTATATAAATGATATAGCATCAAATGCAGGCGAAACAGACGAATTAGCTTCAAATCCAAGCGAAATACATGATTTAGCTTCAAATAAACGCCATGTAGAAAGTTTGGCTTCAAAATCCGTGCGAAACAAATGATTTCGCATAAAAAACTTGCGATATAAATGATACAGCTCCAAATGCAGGCGACATAAACGAGTTAGCTTCAAATCTATGCGAAAAACATGATTAAACTTCAAATTCATGCAAAACAGATGGTTTATCTTCATATTCTTGCGAAACAAATGGTTTAGATTCAGATACTTGTGATAAACATGATTTAGCTTCAACTACATGCGAACAAGCGAGATAGCTTCAAATTCATGCAGAACGCATGATTACGCTTTAAATTATTCCGATACACATAAGTTCGCTTACAATTCATGCGAAATGCATGATTTCGCTTCAAGCTCATCCGAAACACATGATTTCGCTTCAACTTCATGCGGAACGCATTATTTAGCTTCAAACTATTCCAATACGCATGATTTTGCTCATAATTCATCCGAAATACATGATTTAGCTTCAAATTCATGCGAAACACTTGATTTAACTTCAAATTCATGCGAAAAAACATGATTTAGCTTCAACTTCATGCGCAGTAGAAGATTTAGCTTCAAATCCGTGGCAGACAAACGATATAGCTTAATATTCTTGCGATTAAAGGTTTTAACTTCGAATGTGTGCAAAACAAACGAGTTAGCTCCAAATTCATGCGAAACACGTGATTTAGGTTTAAATTCATGCGAAACACATGATTTAGCTTCAAATTCATGCGAAACAAACGAGTTAGCTTCAAATCCAAGCCAAACACATGATTTAGCTTCAAATCAATGCAAAGTAGAAGGCTTAGCTTCAAATCGATGTGCAATAAATGATTTAGCTCCAAACACTTGGGATATAAGTGGTATAGCTTCAAATGCAGATTAATCGAACTAGTTAGCTTCCAATCCAAGCGTAACACCTGATTTAGCTTCAAATCAGCGCGAAGTAGAAGGCTTAGCTTCAATTCTATGCGAATCAAATTGTTTAGCTTCAAATACTTGTGAAATACATGAGTTAGCTTCAACTGCATGCGAAACAAACGATTTAGCTTCCAATCCAAGCGTAACACATGATTTAACTTCAAATCAATGCGAAGTTGAAGGATTAGCTTCAAATCCATTCGAAACAAATGATTTACCTTAAATAGTTGTGATATAAATGAAATAGCTTCAAATGCAGGCGAAAGAAACGAGTTATCTTCAGATGCATGCGAAACACATGATTTAGGTTCAAATCAATGCGAATAAGAGAAGACTTAGTTTCATCCCCATACAAAACGAATGATTTAGCTTCAAATACTTGCAAATATAAGGGACACAGCTTCAAATGCATGCGAAACAAACGAGTTTCCTTCAAATCCAAGGGAAACACATGATTTAAATTCAAATCAATGCGAAGTAAAAGGCTTAGCTTCAAATCAATGCGAAACAACCGGTTTATCTTAAAATACTTGTGATATTCATGATTTAACTGCAACTGCATGCGAAACAAACGAGTTAGCTACAAATCCATTCGAAACACATGACTTAACTTCAAATCAATGCGAAGTAGTAGGATTTGCTGCAAATCCATACGAAACAAATGATTTACCTTCAAATACTTGTGATATAAATAAAGCAGCTTCAAATGCAGGCGAAAGAAACGAGTTAGCTTCAGATCCATGCGAAACACATGATTTAACTTCAAATCAATGCGAAGTAGTAGGATTAGCTTCAAATGCATAGGAAACAAATGATTTACCTTCAAATACTTGTGATATAAATAAAGTAGCTTCAAATGCAGGCGAAAGAAACGTGTTATCTTGAGATCCATGCGAAACACATGATTTAGCTTCAAATCAACGCGAACTAGAAGGCTTAGTTTCATCCCCATATGAAACGAATGATTTAGCTTCAAATACTTGCAAATATAAGGGATACAGCTTCAAATGCATGCGAAACACATTATTTAGCTTCAAATCAATGCGAAGTAGAATGCTTAGATTCAAAGCCATGCGACACAAATGATTTAGCTTCAAATACTTGCGATATAATTGATATAGCTTCAAATGCAGGCGATACAAACGAGTTAGCATCAAATCCAAGCGAAACACATGATTTAGTTTCAAATCAATGCGAAGTAGTAGGCATAGCTCCAAATCCATGCGAAACAAATGGTTTAGCTTCACATACTTGCGATATAAATGATATAGCTTCAAATGCAGGCGAAATGAACGAGTTAGCGTCAAATCCAAGCGAAACACATGGTTTAGCTTCATATTCTTGCGAAAGAAATGGTTTAGCTTCATATACTTGCGATATAAATGATATAGCTTCAAATGCAGGCGAAACAAACGAGTTAGTTTCAAATCCATGCGAAACACATGATTTACCTTCAAATTAATGCGAAGTAGAAGGCTTATCCTCAAAGCCATGCGACCCAAATGATTTAGCTTCAAATACTTGCGATATAATTGATATAGCTTCAAATGCAGGCGAAACAAACGCGTTAGCTTCAAATCTGTGCGAAACACATGGTTTAGCTTCATATTCTTGTGAAACAAATGGGTTAGCTTCACATACTTGCGATATAAATGATATAGCTTCAAATGCAGGCGAAACAAACGAGTTACCTTCAAATCCAAGCGAAACACATGATTTACCTTCAAATTAATGCAAAGTAGATGGCTTATCTTCAAAGCCATGCGACACAAATGATTTAGCTTCAAATACTTGCGATATAATTGATATAGCTTCAAATGCAGGCGAAACAAACGAGTTAGCTTCAAATCTGTGCGAAACACATGATTTAGCTTAAAATTCATGCGAAACACATGGTTTAGCTTCATATTCTGGCGAAACAAATTGTTTAGATTCAGATACTTGTGATAAACATAATTTAGCTTCAAATGCAGGCGAAACAGAGTTAGCTTCACATCCATGCGAAACACATGATTCAGCTTCAAATCCATGCGAAACACATGATGTAGTTTCAAATCAATGCGAAGTAGTAGACATAGCTTCATATCCATGCGAAACAAATGATTTAGCTTCACATACTTGCGATATAAATGATATAGCCTCAAATGCAGGCGAAACAAACGAGTTAGCTTCAAATCTGTGCGGAACACACGATTTAGTTTCAAATCAATGTGAAGTAGAAGGCTTAGCTTCAAATCCATGCGGAACAAATGATTTAGTTTCACATACTTGCGATATAAATTATATAGCTTCAAATGCAGGCGAAACAAACGAGTTAGCTTCAAATCCAAGCGAAACACATGATTTAGTTACAAATCAATGCGAAGTAGAAGGTTTAGCTACAAATCCAAGCGAAACACATGATTTACCTTCAAATTAATGCAAAGTGGAAGGCTTATCCTCAAAGCCATGCGACACAAATGATTTAGCTTCAAATTCTTGCCATATAATTGATATAGCTTCAAATGCAGGCAAAACAAACGAGTTAGCTTCAAATCTGTGCGAAATACATGATTTAGCTTCAAATTCATGCGAAACACATGGTTTAGCTTCATATTCTTGCGAAACAAATGGTTTAGATTCAGATACTTGTGATAAACATGATTTAGCTTCAAATGCAGGCGAAACAAACGAGATAGTTTCAAATCCATGCGAAACACATGATTTACCTTCAAGTCCATGCGAAACACATGATTTAGTTACAAATCAATGCGAAGTAGTAGGCATAGCTTCATATCCATGCGAAAGAAATTATTTAGTTTCACATACTTGCGATATAAATGATATAGCTTCAAATGCAGACGAAACAAACGAGTTAGCTTCAAATCTGTGCGAAACACATGACTTAGCTTCAAATTCATGCGAAACACACGGTTTAGCTTCATATTCTTGCGAAACAAATGGTTTAGATTCAGGTACTTGTGATAAACATGATTTAGCTTCAAACGCAGGCGAAACATCGAGTTAGTTTCACATCCATGCGAAACACATGATTTAGCTTCAAATCCATGCGAAACACATGATTTAGTTTCAAATCAATGCGAAGTAGTAGACATAGCTTCATATCCATGCGAAACAAATGATTTAGCTTCACATACTAGCGATATAAATGATATAGCTTCAAATGCAGGCGAAACAAACGAGTTACCTTCAAATCCAAGCGAAACACATGATTTACCTTCAAATTAATGCAAAGAGGAAGGCTTATCTTCAAAGCCATGCGACACAAATCGTTTAGCTTCAAATACTTGCGATATAAATGATATAGCTTCAAATAAGGGCGGAACAAACGAGTTAGCTTCAAATCTGTGCGAAATACATGATTTAGCTTCAAATCATGCGATGCAGAAGGCTTAGCTTAAAATCCATGCGAAACAAATGATTTAGCTTCACATACTTGCGATATAAATGATATAGCTTCAAATGCAGGCGAAACAAACGAGTTACCTTCAAATCCAAGCGAAACACATGATTTACCTTCAAATTAATGCAAAGTAGATGGCTTATCTTCAAAGCCATGCGACACAAATGATTTAGCTTCAAATACTTGCGATATAATTGATATAGCTTCAAATGCAGGCGAAACAAACGAGTTAGCTTCAAATCTGTGCGAAACACATGATTTAGCTTAAAATTCATGCGAAACACATGGTTTAGCTTCATATTCTGGCGAAACAAATTGTTTAGATTCAGATACTTGTGATAAACATAATTTAGCTTCAAATGCAGGCGAAACAGAGTTAGCTTCACATCCATGCGAAACACATGATTCAGCTTCAAATCCATGCGAAACACATGATGTAGTTTCAAATCAATGCGAAGTAGTAGACATAGCTTCATATCCATGCGAAACAAATGATTTAGCTTCACATACTTGCGATATAAATGATATAGCCTCAAATGCAGGCGAAACAAACGAGTTACCTTCAAATCCAAGCGAAACACATGATTTACCTTCAAATTAATGCAAAGAGGAAGGCTTATCTTCAAAGCCATGCGACACAAATTGTTTAGCTTCAAAAACTTGCGATATAATTGATAAAGCTTCAAATGCAGGCGAAACAAACGAGTTAGCTTCAAATCCAAGCGAAACACATGATTTAGTGTCAAATCAATGCGAAGTAGAAGCCTTAGCTTCAACTCCATGCGAAACAAATGATTTAGCTTCACAGACTTGCGATATAAATGATATAGCTTCAAATAAGGGCGGAACAAACGAGTTAGCTTCAAATCTGTGCGAAATACATGATTTAGCTTCAAATCATGCGATGCAGAAGGCTTAGCTTAAAATCCATGCGAAACAAATGATTTAGCTTCATATACTTGCGATATAAATGATATAGCTTCAAATGCAGGCGAAACAAACGAGTTACCTTCAAATCCAAGCGAAACACATGGTTTAGCTTCATATTCTTGCGAAACAAATGGTTTAGATTCAGATACTTGTGATAAACATGATTTAGCTTCAAATGCAGGCGAAACAAACAAGATAGTTTCAAATCCATGCGAAACACATGATTTACCTTCGAATCCATGCGAAACACATGATTTAGTTACAAATCAATGCGAAGTAGTAGCCATAGCTTCAAATCCAAGCGAAACACATGACTTACCTTCAAATTAATGCGAAGTAGAAGGCTTATCCTCAAAGCCATGCGACACAAATGATTTAGCTTCAAATACTTGCGATATAATTGATATAGCTTCAAATGCAGGCGAAACAAACGAGTTAGCTTCAAATCCAAGCGAAACACATGGTTTAGCTTCATATTCTTGCGAAACAAATGGTTTAGCTTCATATATATGCGATATAAATGATGTAGCTTCAAATACATGCGAAACAAACGAGTTACTTTCAAATCCAAGCGAAACACATGATTTAGTTTCAAATCAATGCGAAGCAGAAGGCTTAGCTTCAAATCTGTGCGAAACACACGATTTAGCTTCAAATCCATGCGAACCACACGATTTAGTTTCAAATCAATGTGAAGTAGAAGGCTTAGCCTCAAATCCATGCGAAACACATGATTTAGATTCAAATCAATGCGAAGCAGTTGGCTTAGCTTCAAATCCATGCGGAACAAATGATTTAGTTTCACATACTTGCGATATAAATGATATAGCTTCAAATGCAGGCGAAACAAACGAGTTAGCTTCAAATCCAAGCGAAACACATGATTTAGTTACAAATCAATGCGAAGTAGAAGGTTTAGCTACAAATCCAAGCGAAACACATGATTTACCTTCAAATTAATGCAAAGTGGAAGGCTTATCCTCAAAGCCATGCGACACAAATGATTTAGCTTCAAATACTTGCCATATAATTGATATAGCTTCAAATGCAGGCAAAACAAACGAGTTAGCTTCAAATCTGTGCGAAATACATGATTTAGCTTCAAATTCATGCGAAACACATGGTTTAGCTTCACATTCTTGCGAAACAAATGGTTTAGATTCCGATAATTGTGATAAACATGGTTTAGCTTCCAATGCTGGCGAAACAAACGAGTCAGCTTCAAATCTGTGCGAAACACATGATTTAGCTTCAAATACATGAGAAACAAATGATTTAGCTTCAGATACTTGCGATACAAGAGACATAGTTTCAGATGCAGGCAAAACAAGCGAGTTATCTACAAATACATGCGAAACACATCATTTAGCTTCAAATCAATGCGAAGTAGAAGGCTTAGCTTATAAACCATGCGACACAAATGGATTAGCTTCAAATATTTCTGATATACATGATTTAGCTTCAACTGCATGCGAAACAAACGAGCAAGATTCAACTCCAAGCGAAAAAATGATTTAGCCATAAATCAATGCGAAGTAGAAGGCTTGGCATCAAGTCCAAGCGAAACACATGATTTATCATCCAATCAATGCGAAACACATGATTTAGCTTCAAATCCATGAGAAACACCTGGTTTAGCTTCAAATTCCTGCGAAACAAATGGTTTAGCTTCAGATACTTGTGATAAACATGATTTAGCTTCAACTGCATGCGAAACAATCGCGTTAGCTTCAAATGCAAGGGAAACATATGATTTAGCTTCAAATCAATGCGAAGTAGAAGGCGTAGCTTCAAAACCATGCGACACAAATGATTTAGCTTCAAATACTTGCGATATAATTGATAAAGCTTCAAATGCAGGCGAAACAAACGAGTTAGCTTCAAATCCATGCGAAACACATGATTTAGCTGCAAATCAATGCGATGTAGAATGTTTAGCTTCAAATCCGTGCGAAACAAATGATTTAGCTTCAAACACTTGGGATATAAGTGATATAGCTTCAAATGCAGACGAATCAAACGAGTTAGCTTCAAAATCCATGCGATACACATGATTTAGATTGAAATCAATGCGAGGAAGAAGGCTTTGCTTCAAATCCAAGAGAAACAATTGATTTAGGTTCAGATGCTTGCGATATAAGTGATATAGCATCAAATGCAGACGAAACAAACGAGTTAGCTTCAAATCCAAACGAAACACATGATTTAGCTTCAACTCAATGCGATGTAGAAGCCTTAGCTTCAAATCCATGCGGAACAAATGATTTAGCTTCAAATACTTGCTATATGAGTGATGTAGCTTCTACTGCACCGCGAAACAAACGAGATAGCTTCAAATCCATGCGAAACACATGATTTAGCTGTTAATCAATGCTATGTAGAATGTTTAGCTTCAAATCCATGCAATACACAAGATTTAGCTTCAAATCAATGCGATGTAGAAGGTTTAGCTTCAAATTCATGCGGAACAAATGATTGAGCTTCAACACTTGGAATAAAGGTGATATAGCTTCAAATGCAGGTGAATCAAACGAGTTAGCTTCAAATCCATGCGACACAAATGTTTTAGCTTCAAATACTTGCTTCAAATATAGCTCCAAATGCAGGCGATACAAACGAGTTAGCTTCTAATCCATGCGAAATTCATGATCCAGCTTCAAATCAATGCGAACTAGATGTCTTAGCTTCTAATCCATGCGGAAAAAATGATTTAGCTTGAGATACTTGCGATATAAGTGATGTAGCATCAAATGCAGGCGAAACAATCGAGTTAGATTCAAATCCATGCAAAACACATGATTCTGCTTCAAGACAATGCCACGTAGAAGGTTTAGCTTCAAATCCATGCGACACAAATGATTTAGATTCTGATACTATCGAAATAAGTGATATAGCTTCAAATGCAGACGAAACAAACCAGTTAGCTTCAAATCCAAGCGAAATACATGATTTAGCTTCATATCAAAGAGATGTTGAAGGTTTAGCTTCAAATCCAATCGAAACACATGATTTAGATTCAAATCAATGCGATGTAGAATGTTTAGCTTCAAATCCGTGCGAAACAAAAGAGATTTAGCTTCAAACACTTGGGATGTAAGTGATATAGCTTCAAATGGAGACGAATCAAACGAGTTAGCTTCAAAATCCATGCGATACACATGATTTAGCTTCAAATCAATGCGTGGTAGAAGGCTTTGCTTCAAATCCGTGAGAAACAATTGATTTAGGTTCAGATGCTTGCGATATAAGTGATATAGCATCAAATGCAGACAAAACAAACGAGTTAGCTTCAAAACCAAGCCAAACACATGATATATCTTCAAATCAATGCGATGTAGAAGCCTTAGCTTCAAATCCATGCCAAACAGATGATTAAGCTTCAAATCCATGCGTAACACATGTTTTAGCTTCCTATCCAAGCGAAACAAATGATTTAGCCTTAAATCAATGCGATGTAGAAGGCTTAGCTTCAAAACCAAGCGATATGAATGTGATATGAATGATAAAGCTTCAAATGCAGACGAAACAAACGCGTTAGCTTCGAATCCATGCGAAACGCATGATTTAGCTTCAGATCAGTTCGAAGTAGAAGGTTTAGCTTCAAATCCATGCGAAACAAATGATTGAGCTTCAAACACTTGGGATATAGGTGAAATAGCATCAAATGCAGACGAAACAAACGAGTTAGCTTCAAAACACATGATTCAGCATCTAATCAATGCGATGTAGAAGCCTTAGCTTCAAATCTATGCGGAACAAATGATTTAGCTTCAAATACTTGCTATATAAGTGATATAGATTCTAATGCAGGCGAAACAAACGAGATAGCTTCAAATCCATGCGAAACACATTATTTAGCTGTAAATCAATGCTATGTAGAAGGTTTAGCTTCAAATCCATGCAATACACAAGATTTAGCTTCAAATCAATGCGATGTAGAAGCCTTAGCTTCAAATCCATGCGGAACAAATGATTTAGCTTCAAATACTTGCTATATAAGTGATAAAGATTATACGGCAGGCGAAACAAATGAGATAGCTTCACATCCATGCGAAACACATGACTTAGCTGTAAATCAATGCTATGTAGAAGGTTTAGCTTCAAATCCATGCAATACACAAGATTTAGCTTCAAATCAATGCGATGTATAAGGTTTAGCTTCAAATCCATGTGGAACAAATAATTGAACTTCAAACACTTGGAATATAGGTGATATAGCTTCAAATGCAGGTGAAACAAACGAGTTAGCTACTAATCCATGCGAAACAAATGATTTACCTTCAAATCAATGCGAAGTAGAAGGCTTAGGTTCATCCCCATGCGAAACGATTGATTTAGCTTCAAATACTTGTGATATACATGATTTAGCTTCAACTGCATGCGAAACAAACGAGTTAGTTTCAAATCCATGCGAAACACATGATTTAGCTTCAAATCAAAGCGATGTAAAAGGCTTAGCTTCAAATTAATTGCGAAGTAGTAGACTTATCTTCAAATCCATGCGAAACAAATGGCTCAGCTTCAAATACTTGTGATATACATAATTTAGATTTAACTGCATGCGAAACAAATGAGTTACTTTCAAATCAACGCGAAACACATGATTTAGCTTCATAGCAATCGATGTAGAAGGCTTAGATTCAAATCCAAGCGAATAAAATGGTTTAGCTACAAGTACTTGTGATATACATTATTTAGCAACAACTGCATGCGAAACAAACGAGTAAGCTTCACATCCATGCGAAACACATGATTTAGCTGCAAATCAATGCGATGTAGTAGGTTTACCTTCAAATCCATGCGAATCAAATGATTTAGTCTCAAATACTTGTGATATGCATCATATAGCTTCAAATGCAGACGAAACAAACGCGTTAGCTTCGAATCCATGCGAAACGCATGATTTAGCTTCAGATCAGTTCGAAGTAGAAGGTTTAGCTTCAAATCCATGCGAAACAAATGATTGAGCTTCAAACACTTGGGATATAGGTGATATAGCATCAAATGCAGACGAAACAAACGAGTTAGCTTCAAAACCAAGCGAAACACATGATTCAGCATCTAATCAATGCGATGTAGAAGCCTTAGCTTCAAATCCATGCGGAACAAATGATTTAGCTTCAAATACTTGCTATATAAGTGATATAGATTCTAATGCAGGCGAAACAAACGAGATAGCTTCAAATCCATGCGAAACACATTATTTAGCTGTAAATCAATGCTATGTAGAAGGTTTAGCTTCAAATCCATGTGGAACAAATGATTGAGCTTCAAACACTTGGAATATAGGTGATATAGCTTCAAATGCAGGTGAAACAAACGAGTTAGCTACGTATCCATGCGAAACAAATGATTTAGCTTCACATACTTGCGATATAAATAATATAGCTTCAAATGCAGGCGAAATAAACGAGTTAGATACAAATCTGTGCGAAACACATGATTTACCTTCAAATCCAAGCGAAACACATGATTTACCTTCAAATCCAAGCGAAACACATGATTTAGTTTCAAATCAATGCGAAGTAGAAGGCTTAGCGGCAAATCCATGCGACACAAATGATTTAGCTTCAAATACTTGCGATATAAATAATATAGCTTCAAATGCAGGCGAAACAAACGAGTTAGCTTCAAATCCAAGCGAAACACATGATTTAGTTTCAAATCAATGCGAAATAGAAGGCTTAGCTTCAAATCCATGCGAAACAAATGATTTAGCTTCACATACTTGCGATACAAATAATATAGCTTCAAATGCAGGCGAAATAAACGAGTTAGCTTCAAATCTGTGCGAAACACATGATTTACCTTCAAATCCAAGCGAAACACATGATTTACCTTCAAATCCAAGCGAAACACACGATTTACCTTCAAATTAATGCAAAGTAGAAGGCTTAACTTCACAGCCATGCGACACAAATGATTTAGCTTCAAATACTTGCGATATAATTGATATAGCTTCAAATGCAGGCGAAACAAGCGAGTTAGCTTCAAATCCATGCGAAACACATGATTTAGCTTCAAATCAATGCGAAGTAGAAGGCTTAGCTTCAAATCCATGCAAATCAAATGGTTTAGCTTCAAATACTTGTGATATACATGATTTGGATTCAACTGCATGCGAAACAAACGAGTTAGCTTCAAATCCAATCCAAGCACATAATTTAGCTTCAAATCAATGCGAAGTAGAAGGCTTGGCTTCAAATCCATGCGAAACGAATGATTTAGCTTCCAATAGTTGCCTCATATATGAAATAGCTACAAATGCAGGCGAAACAAACGAGTTAGCTTCAAATCGATGCAGAACACATGATTAAGCTTCAAATGCATGCGAAACACATGATTTGGGTTCAAATCAATGCGATGCAGATGCTTAGCATCAAATCCATGCGACACAAATGATTTAGCATCAAATACTTGCGATAGAAGTGATATAGTTTCAATGCAGGCGAAACAAACGAGTTAGCTTAAAGGCATGCGACACAAATGATTTAGATTCAAATACTTGCGATATAATTGATATAGCTTCAGATGCAGGCGAAACAAACGAGTTAGCTTCAAATCCAAGCGAAACACATGATTTAGTTTCAAATCAAAGTGAAGTAGAAGGCTTAGCTTCAAATCAAAGCGAAGTAGAACACTCAGCTTCAAATCTATGCGGAACAAATGGTATAGCTTCAAATATTTGTGAAATACATAGTTTAGCTCCAACTGCATGCGAAACAATCGAGTAAGCTTCAAATCCAAGCCAAACACAGTATTTAGCTTTAAATTAATGCGAAGTAGAAGGCTTAGCTGCAAATCCATGCGAAACACATGATTTAGCTTAAAATTGATGCGAAACACATGGATTAGCTTCAAATTCGTGCGTAACAAATGATTTAGATTCAAATACCTATGATATACATTCTTTAGCTACAACTGCAAGCGAAACAAACGAGTTAGCTTCAAATCCATGCGAAACGAACGATTTAGCATCAGATACTTGCGATATAAGTGATATAGCTTCAAATGCAGGGGAATCAAACGAGTTAGCTTCAAAATCCATGCGATACACATGATTTATATTCAAATCAATGCGAAGTAGAAGGCGTAGCTTCAAATCCACGCGATACAAACGAGTTAGCATCAAATCCATGCGAAACACATGATTTAGCTTCAAATCAATACGAAGTAGAAGGCTTAACTTCAAATCCATGCGATACAAACGAGTTAGCATCAAATCCATGCGAAACACATGATTTAGCTTCAAATCAATGCGAAGTAGAAGGCTTATCCTCATAGCCAAGCGACACAAAAGATTCAACTTCAATTACTTGCGATATAATTGATATAGCTTCAAATGCAGGCGAAACAAACGAGTTAGCTTCAAATCCAAGCGAAACACATGGTTTAGCTTCATATTCTTGCGAAACAAGTGATTTAGCTTCAGATACTTGTGATAAACATGATTTAGCTCCAACTGCATGCGAAACAATCGAGTTGGCTTCAAATCCAAGGGAAACAAATGATTTAGCTACAAATCAATGCGAAGTTGAAGGCTTAGCATCAAATCAAAGCGAACCAAATGGTTTTGCTTCAAATACTCGTGGTATATATGATTTACATTCACCTGCATGCGAAACAAACGAGTTAGCTTCAAATCCATGCGAAACGCATGATTTAGTTTCAAATCAATGCGAAGTAGAAGGCGTAGCTCAAATCCATGCGACACAAATGATTTAGCTTCAAATACTTGCGATATAATTGATAAAGCTTCAAATGCAGGCGAAACAAACGAGTTAGCATCAAATCCAAGCGAAACACATGATTTAGTTTCAAATCAATGCGAAGTAGAAGGCTTAGCTTCAAATCCATGCAACACAAATGATTTAGCTTCAAATACTTGCGATAGAAGTGATATAGCTTCAATGCAGGCGAAACAAACGAGTTAGCTTCAAATCCATGCGACACAAATGATTTACCTTCAAATTAATGCGAAGTAGAAGGCTTATCCTCAAAGCCATGCGACACAAATGATTTAGCTTCAAATACATGCGATATAATTGATAAATCTTCAAATGCGGGCGAAATAAACGAGTTAGCTTCTAATCCATGCGACACACATAATTTAGCTACAAATCAATGCGACGTAGAAGGCTTAGCTTCAAATCCATGCGAAACACATGATTCTGCTTCAAATCCATGCGTGACACATGTTTTAGCTTCAAATCAATGCGAAGCAGAAGGCTTAGCATCAAATCCATGCGACACAAATGAATTAGCTTCAAATGCTTGCGAAATAAATGGTACATATTCAAATAAAGTCGAAACAAACGAGATATCTTCAAATCCATGCAAAACAAACGAGTTAGCTTCAAATCCATGCGAAATATATGAGTTACCTTCAAATACTTGAGATATAAATGAAATAGCTTCAAATGCTGGCGAAACAAATGCGATAGATTGAAATTCATGGAAACTCATGATTTAGATTCAAATTCATGCAAAACACATGGTTTAGCTTCAAATCCAAGCGAAACAAATGAATTAGCTACAAATCAATGCGTTGTAGAAGGCTTATCTTCAAAGCCATGCGACACAAATGATTTACCTTCAAATACTTGCGATATAATTGATAAAGCTTCAAATGCAGGCCAAACAAACGAGTTAGCTTCAAATCCAAGCGAAACACATGGTTCAGTTTCAAAACCATGTGAAGTAGAAGGCTTATCCTCAAAGCCATGCGACACAAATGATTTAGCTTCAAATACTTGCGATATAATTGATAAAGCTTCAAATGCAGGCCAAACAATCGAGTTAGCTTCAAATCCAAGCGCAACACATGATTAAGTTTCAAATCAATGCGAAGTAGAAGGCTTAGCTTTAAATCCATGCGACACAAATGATTTAGCTTCAAATGCTTGCTGTATATATGAAGTAACTTCAAATGCAGGCGAAACAAACGAGTTAACTTCAAATCCATGCGAAACACATGATTTAGCTTCAAATCAATGCGAAGTAGTAGGCATAGCTACAAATCCATGCGAAACAAATGATTTAGCTTCACATACTTGCGATATAAATGATATAGGTTCAAATGCAGGCGAAACAAACGAGTTAGCTTCAAATCCAAGCGAAACACATGATTTACCTTCAAATTAATGCGAAGTAGAAGGCTTATCCTCATAGCCAAGCGACACAAAAGATTCAACTTCAATTACTTGCGATATAATTGATATAGCTTCAAATGCAGGCGAAACAAACGAGTTAGCTTCAAATCCAAGCGAAACACATGGTTTAGCTTCATATTCTTGCGAAACAAATGGTTTAGCTTCATATACTTTCGATATAAATGATATAGCTTCAAATGCAGGCGAAATAAACGAGTTAGCTTCAAATCCATGCGACACACATAATTTAGCTACAAATCAATGCGACGTAGAAGGCTTAGCTTCAAATCCATGCGAAACACATGATTCAGCTTCAAATCCTTGCGACACAAATGATTTACCTTCAAATCAATGCGAAGCAGAAGGCTTAGCATCAAATCCATGCGACACAAATGAATTAGCTTCAAATGCTTGCGAAATAAATGGTACATATTCAAATAAAGTCGAAACAAACGAGATATCTTCAAATCCATGCAAAACAAACGAGTTAGCTTCAAATCTGTGCGAAACACATGAAACAGCTTCAAATTCATGCGAAACACATGGTTTAGCTTCATATTCTTGCGAAACAAATGGTTTAGATTCAGATACTTGTGATAAACATGATTTAGCTTCAAATGCAGGCGAAACATAAGAGTTAGTTTCAAATCGATCCGAAACTTATGATTTAGCTTCAAATCCAAGCGAAACACATGGTTTAGCTTCATATTCTTGCGAAACAAATGGTTTAGCTTCATATACTTGTGATAAACATGAATTAGCTTCAACCGCATGCGAAACAAACGAGTTAGATTTAAAACCAAGGGAAACACATGATTTAGCTTCAAATCAACGCGAAGTAGAAGGCTTAGCTTCATATCCATACGAATCAAATGACTTAGATTCATATACTTGCGAATATAGGTGATACTGCTTCAAATGCATGCGAAAGAAACGAGTTAGCGTCAAATCCATGCGAAACACATGAATTAGATTCAAATCCATGAGAAACACATGGTTTAGCTTCAAAATCTTGAGAAACAGATGGTTTAGCTTCAGATACTTATGATAAACATGATTTAGCTTCAACTGCATGCGAAACACTCGCGTTAGCTTCAAATCCAAGGGAAACAAATGATTTAGCTTCAACTCAATGCGAAGTTGAAGGCTTAGCTGAAAATCAATGCGATACAAGTGATTTAGTTTCAAATCAATGCGAAGTAGAAGGCTTAGCTTCAAATCCATGCGAAACACGTGATTAAGCTTCAAATCAATACGATATGGAAGGTATAACTTCAAATCCATGCGAAACACATGATTTATCTACAAATCAATGCGATGTAGAAGGCTTAGCTTAAAATTCATGCGAAACAAATGATGTAGCATCAAATACTTGCGATATGAATGAAATAGCTTCAAATGCATGAAAAACAAACAAGTTATCTTCAAAACCATGCGACACAGATGATTTAGCTTCAAATACTTGCGATATAATTGATATAGCTTCAAAAGCAGGCGAAACAAACGAGTTAGCTTCAAATCCAAGCGAAACACATGATTTACCTTCAAATTAATGCGATGTAGAAGGCGTAGCTTCAAATCCACGCGACAAAAATGATTTACCTTCAAATACTTGCGATATAATTGATAAAGCTTCAAATGCAGGCGAAACAAACGAGTTAGCTTCAAATCCAAGCGAAAAACATGATTTACCTTCAAATTAATGCAAAGCAGAAGGCTTATCTTCAAAGCCATGCTACACAAATGATTTAGCTTCACATAATTGCGATATAATTGATATAGCTTCAAATGCAGGCGATACAAACGAGTTAGATTCAAATCCAAGCGAAACACATGATTTAGTTTCAAATCAATGCGAAGTAGTAGGCATAGCTACAAATTCATGCGAAACAAATGATTTAGCTTCACATACTTGCGATATAAATGATATAGGTTCAAATGCAGGCGAAACAAACGAGTTAGCTTCAAATCCAAGCGAAACACATGATTTACCTTCAAATTAATGCGAAGTAGAAGGCTTATCCTCAAAGCCAAGCGACACAAAAGATTCAACTTCAATTACTTGCGATATAATTGATATAGCTTCAAATGCAGGCGAAACAAACGAGTTAGCTTCAAATCCAAGCGAAACACATGGCTTAGCTTCATATTCTTGCGAAACAAATGGTTTAGCTTCATATACTTTCGATATAAATGATATAGCTTCAAATGCAGGCGAAATAAACGAGTTAGCTTCAAATCCATGCGACACACATAATTTAGCTACAAATCAATGCGACGTAGAAGGCTTAGCTTCAAATCCATGCGAAACACATGATTCAGCTTCAAATCCATGCGTGACACATGTGTTAGCTTCAAATCAATGCGAAGCAAAAGGCTTAGCATCAAATCCATGCGACACAAATGAATTAGCTTCAAATGCTTGCGAAATAAATGGTACATATTCAAATAAAGTCGACAAAATACGAGATATCTTCAAATCCATGCAAAACAAACGAGTTAGTTTCAAATCTGTGCGAAACACATGAAACAGCTTCAAATTCATGCGAAACACATGGTTTAGCTTCATATTCTTGCGAAACAAATGGTTTAGATTCAGATACTTGTGATAAACATGATTTAGCTTCAAATGCAGGCGAAACATAAGAGTTAGTTTCAAATCGATCCGAAACTTATGATTTAGCTTCAAATCCAAGCGAAACACATGGTTTAGCTTCATATTCTTGCGAAACAAATGGTTTAGCTTCATATACTTGTGATAAACATGAATTAGCTTCAACCGCATGCGAAACAAGCGAGTTAGATTTAAAACCAAGGGAAACACATGATTTAGTTTCAAATCAATGCGAAGTAGTAGGCATAGCTACAAATCCATGCGAAACAAATGATTTAGCTTCACATACTTGCGATATATATGATATAGGTTCAAATGCAGGCGTAACAAACGAGTTAGCTTCAAATCCAAGCGAAACACATGATTTACCTTCAAATTAATGCGAAGTAGAAGGCTTATCCTCAAAGCCAAGCGACACAAAAGATTCAACTTCAATTACTTGCGATATAATTGATATAGCTTCAAATGCAGGCGAAACAAACGAGTTAGCTTCAAATCCAAGCGAAACACATGGTTAAGCTTCATATTCTTGCGAAACAAATGGTTTTGCTTCATATACTTTCGATATAAATGATATAGCTTCAAATGCAGGCGAAATAAACGAGTTAGCTTCTAATCCATGCTACACACATAATTTGGCTACAAATCAATGCGACGTAGAAGGCTTAGCTTCAAATCCATGCGAAACACATGATTCTGCTTCAAATCCATGCGTGACACATGTTTTAGCTTCAAATCAATGCGAAGCAGAAGGCTTAGCATCAAATCCATGCGACACAAATGAATTAGCTTCAAATGCTTGCGAAATAAATGGTACATATTCAAATAAAGTCGAAACAAACGAGATATCTTCAAATCCATGCAAAACAAACGAGTTAGCTTCAAATCCATGCGGAATATATGAGTTACCTTCAAATACTTGAGATATAAATGAAATAGCTTCAAATGCTGGCGAAACAAATGCGATAGATTGAAATTCATGGAAACTCATGATTTAGATTCAAATTCATGCAAAACACATGGTTTAGGTTCAAATCCAAGCGAAACAAATGAATTAGCTACAAATCAATGCGTTGTAGAAGGCTTATCTTCAAAGCCATGCGACACAAATGATTTACCTTCAAATACTTGCGATATAATTGATAAAGCTTCAAATGCAGGCCAAACAAACGAGTTAGCTTCAAATCCAAGCGAAACACATGGTTCAGTTTCAAAACCATGTGAAGTAGAAGGCTTATCCTCAAAGCCATGCGACACAAATGATTTAGCTTCAAATACTTGCGATATAATTGATAAAGCTTCAAAAGCAGGCCAAACAATCGAGTTAGCTTCAAATCCAAGCGAAACACATGATTTAGTTTCAAATCAATGCGAAGTAGAAGGCTTAGCTTTAAATCCATGCGACACAAATGATTTAGCTTCAAATACTTGCGATATAATTGATATAGCATCAAATACAGGCGAAACAAACGGGTTAGCTTCAAATCCAAGCGAAACACACGATTTAGTTTCAAATCAATGCGAAGTAGAATGATTAGCTTCAAATCCATGCGAAACAAATGATTTAGCTTCAAATACTTGCGAAATAAATGGTACATATTCAAATAAAGTCGAAACAAACGAGATATCTTCAAATCCATGCGAAATATATGAGTTACCTTCAAATACTTGAGATATAAATGAAATAGCTTCAAATGCTGGCGAAACAAATGCGATAGATTGAAATTCATGGAAACTCATGATTTAGATTCAAATTCATGCAAAACACATGGTTTAGCTTCAAATCCAAGCGAAACAAATGAATTAGCTACGAATCAATGCGTTGTAGAAGGCTTATCTTCAAAGCCATGCGACACAAATGATTTACCTTCAAATACTTGCGATATAATTGATAAAGCTTCAAATGCAGGCCAAACAATCGAGTTAGCTTCAAATCCAAGCGAAACACATGGTTCAGTTTCAAAACCATGTGAAGTAGAAGGCTTATCCTCAAAGCCATGCGACACAAATGATTTAGCTTCAAATACTTGCGATATAATTGATATAGCATCAAATACAGGCGAAACAAACGGGTTATCTTCAAATCCAAGCGAAACACACGATTTAGTTTCAAATCAATGCGAAGTAGAATGATTAGCTTCAAATCCATGCGAAACAAATGATTTAGCTTCACATAATTGCGATATAATTGATATAGCTTCAAATGCAGGCGATACAAACGAGTTAGCTTCAAATCCAAGCGAAACACATGATTTAGTTTCAAATCAATGCGAAGTAGTAGGCATAGCTACAAATCCATGCGAAACAAATGATTTAGCTTCACATACTTGCGATATAAATGATATAGGTTCAAATGCAGGCGAAACAAACGAGTTAGCTTCAAATCCAAGCGAAACACATGATTTACCTTCAAATTAATGCGAAGTAGAAGGCTTATCCTCATAGCCAAGCGACACAAAAGATTCAACTTCAATTACTTGCGATATAATTGATATAACTTCAAATGGAGGCGAAACAAACGAGTTAGCTTCAAATCCAAGCGAAACACATGGTTTAGCTTCATATTCTTGCGAAACACGGTTTAGCTTCATATACTTTCGATATAAATGATATAGCTTCAAATGCAGGCGAAATGAACGAGTTAGCTTCAAATCCATGCGACACACATAATTTAGCTACAAATCAATGCGACGTAGAAGGCTTAGCTTCAAATCCATGCGAAACACATGATTCAGCTTCAAATCCATGCGTGACACATGTGTTAGCTTCAAATCAATGCGAAGCAAAAGGCTTAGCATCAAATCCATGCGACACAAATGAATTAGCTTCAAATGCTTGCGAAATAAATGGTACATATTCAAATAAAGTCGACAAAAAACGAGATATCTTCAAATCCATGCAAAACAAACGAGTTAGTTTCAAATCTGTGCGAAACACATGAAACAGCTTCAAATTCATGCGAAACACATGGTTTAGCTTCATATTCTTGCGAAACAAATGGTTTAGATTCAGATACTTGTGATAAACATGATTTAGCTTCAAATGCAGGCGAAACACATGGTTTAGCCTCATATTCTTGCGAAACAAATGGTTTAGCTTCATATACTTGTGATAAACATGAATTAGCTTCAACCGCATGCGAAACAAGCGAGTTAGATTTAAAACCAAGGGAAACACATGATTTAGCTTCAAATCAATGCGAAGTAGAAGTCTTAGCTTCATATCCATACGAATCAAATGACTTAGCTTCATATACTTGCGAATATAGGTGATACTGCTTCAAATGCATGCGAAAGAAACGAGTTAGCATCAAATCCATGCGAAACACATGATTTTGATTCAAATCCATGAGAAACACATGGTTTAGCTTCAAAATCTTGAGAAACAGATGGTTTAGCTTCAGATACTTATGATAAACATGATTTAGCTTCAACTGCATGCGAAACACTCGCGTTAGCTTCAAATCCAAGGGAAACAAATGATTTAGCTTCAACTCAATGCGAAGTTGAAGGCTTAGCTGAAAATCAATGCGATACAAGTGATTTAGTTTCAAATCAATGCGAAGTAGAGGCTTAGCTTCAAATCCATGCGAAAAACGTGATTAAGCTTCAAATCAATACGATATGGAAGGTATAACTTCAAATCCATGCGAAACACATGATTTATCTACAAATCAATGCGATGTAGAAGGCTTAGCTTAAAATTCATGCGAAACAAATGATTTAGCATCAAATACTTGCGATATAAATGAAATAGCTTCAAATGCATGAAAAACAAACGAGTTATCTTCAAAACCATGCGACACAGATGATTTAGCTTCAAATACTTGCGATACAATTGATATAGCTTCAAAAGCAGGCGAAACAAACGAGTTAGCTTCAAATCCAAGCGAAACACATGATTTACCTTCAAATTAATGCGAAGTAGAAGGCGTAGCTTCAAATCCACGCGACAAAAATGATATACCTTCAAATACTTGCGATATAATTGATAAAGCTTCAAATGCAGGCGAAACAATCGAGTTAGCTTCAAATCCAAGCGAAAAACATGATTTACCTTCAAATTAATGCAAAGCAGAAGGCTTATCTTCAAAGCCATGCGACACAAATGATTTAGCTTCACATAATTGCGATATAATTGATATAGCTTCAAATGCAGGCGATACAAACGAGTTAGATTCAAATCCAAGCGAAACACATGATTTAGTTTCAAATCAATGCGAAGTAGTAGGCATAGCTACAAATCCATGCGAAACAAATGATTTAGCTTCACATACTTGCGATATAAATGATATAGGTTCAAATGCAGGCGAAACAAACGAGTTAGCTTCAAATCCAAGCGAAACACATGATTTACCTTCAAATTAATGCGAAGTAGAAGGCTTATCCTCAAAGCCAAGCGACACAAAAGATTCAACTTCAATTACTTGCGATATAATTGATAAAGCTTCAAATGCAGGCGAAACAATCGAGTTAGCTTCAAATCCAAGCGAAAAACTTGATTTACCTTCAAATTAATGCAAAGCAGAAGGCTTATCTTCAAAGCCATGCGACACAAATGATTTAGCTTCACATAATTGCGATATAATTGATATAGCTTCAAATGCAGGCGACACAAACGAGTTAGATTCAAATCCAAGCGAAACACATGATTTAGTTTCAAATCAATGCGAAGTAGTAGACATAGCTACAAATCCATGCGAAACAAATGATTTAGCTTCACATACTTGCGATATAAATGATATAGGTTCAAATGCAGGCGAAACAAACGAGTTAGCTTCAAATCCAAGCGAAACACATGATTTACCTTCAAATTAATGCGAAGTAGAAGGCTTATCCTCAAAGCCAAGCGACACAAAAGATTCAACTTCAATTACTTGCGATATAATTGATATAGCTTCAAATGCAGGCGAAACAAACGAGTTAGCTTCAAATCCAAGCGAAACACATGGTTAAGCTTCATATTCTTGCGAAACAAATGGTTTTGCTTCATATACTTTCGATATAAATGATATAGCTTCAAATGCAGGCGAAATAAACGAGTTAGCTTCTAATCCATGCGACACACATAATTTAGCTACAAATCAATGCGACGTAGAAGGCTTAGCTTCAAATCCATGCGAAACACATGATTCTGCTTCAAATCCATGCGTGACACATGTTTTAGCTTCAAATCAATGCGAAGCAGAAGGCTTAGCATCAAATCCATGCGACACAAATGAATTAGCTTCAAATGCTTGCGAAATAAATGGTACATAATCAAATAAAGTCGAAACAAATGAGATATCTTCAAATCCATGCAAAACAAACGAGTTAGTTTCAAATCCATGCGAAATATATGAGTTACCTTCAAATACTTGAGATATAAATGAAATAGCTTCAAATGCTGGCGAAACAAATGCGATAGATTGAAATTCATGGAAACTCATGATTTAGATTCAAATTCATGCAAAACACATGGTTTAGGTTCAAATCCAAGCGAAACAAATGAATTAGCTACAAATCAATGCGTAGTAGAAGGCTTATCTTCAAAGCCATGCGACACAAATGATTTACCTTCAAATACTTGCGATATAATTGATAAAGCTTCAAATGCAGGCCAAACAAACGAGTTAGCTTCAAATCCAAGCGAAACACATGGTTCAGTTTCAAAACCATGTGAAGTAGAAGGCTTATCCTCAAAGCCATGCGACACAAATGATTTAGCTTCAAATACTTGCGATATAATTGATAAAGCTTCAAATGCAGGCCAAACAATCGAGTTAGCTTCAAATCCAAGCGAAACACATGATTTAGTTTCAAATCAATGCGAAGTAGAAGGCTTAGCTTTAAATCCATGCGACACAAATGATTTAGCTTCAAATACTTGCGATATAATTGATATAGCATCAAATACAGGCGAAACAAACGGGTTAGCTTCAAATCCAAGCGAAACACACGATTTAGTTTCAAATCAATGCGAAGTAGAATGATTAGCTTCAAATCCATGCGAAACAAATGATTTAGCTTCACATAATTGCGATATAATTGATATAGCTTCAAATGCAGGCGATACAAACGAGTTAGCTTCAAATCCAAGCGAAACACATGATTTAGTTTCAAATCAATGCGAAGTAGTAGGCATAGCTACAAATCCATGCGAAACAAATGATTTAGCTTCACATACTTGCGATATAAATGATATAGGTTCAAATGCAGGCGAAACAAACGAGTTAGCTTCAAATCCAAGCGAAACACATGATTTACCTTCAAATTAATGCGAAGTAGAAGGCTTATCCTCAAAGCCAAGCGACACAAAAGATTCAACTTCAATTACTTGCGATATAATTGATAAAGCTTCAAATGCAGGCGAAACAATCGAGTTAGCTTCAAATCCAAGCGAAACACATGGTTTAGCTTGATATTCTTGCGAAACAAATGGTTTAGCTTCATATACTTTCGATATAAATGATATAGCTTCAAATGCAGGCGAAATAAACGAGTTAGATTCAAATCCATGCGACACACATAATTTAGCTACAGATCAATGCGACGTAGAAGGCTTAGCTTCAAATCCATGCGACACAAATGATTTAGCTTCAAATACTTGCGATATAATTGATATAGCATCAAATACAGGCGAAACAAACGGGTTAGCTTCAAATCCAAGCGAAACACACGATTTAGTTTCAAATCAATGCGAAGTAGAATGATTAGCTTCAAATCCATGCGAAACAAATGATTTAGCTTCACATAATTGCGATATAATTGATATAGCTTCAAATGCAGGCGATACAAACGAGTTAGCTTCAAATCCAAGCGAAACACATGATTTAGTTTCAAATCAATGCGAAGTAGTAGGCATAGCTACAAATCCATGCGAAACAAATGATTCAGCTTCACATACTTGCGATATAAATGATATAGGTTCAAATGCAGGCGAAACAAACGAGTTAGCTTCAAATCCAAGCGAAACACATAATGTAGCTACAAATCAATGCGATGTAGAAGGCTTAGCTTCAAATCCATGCGAAACACATGATTCTGCTTCAAATCCATGCGTGACACATGTGTTAGCTTCAAATCAATGCGAAGCAGAAGGCTTAGCATCAAATCCATGCGACACAAATGAATTAGCTTCAAATGCTTGCGAAATAAATGGTACATATTCAAATAAAGTCGAAAAAAACGAGATATCTTCAAATCCATGCAAAACAAACGAGTTAGCTTCAAATCTGTGCGAAACACATGAAACAGCTTCAAATTCATGCGATACACATGGTTTAGCTTCATATTCTTGCGAAACAAATGGTTTAGATTCAAATACTTATGATAAACATGATTTAGCTTCAAATGCAGGCGAAACATAAGAGTTAGTTTCAAATCGATCCGAAACTTATGATTTAGCTTCAAATCCAAGCGAAACACATGGTTTAGATTCATATTCTTGCGAAACAAATGGTTTAGCTTCATATACTTGTGATAAACATGAATTAGCTTCAACCGCATGCGAAACAAACGAGTTAGATTTAAAACCAAGGGAAACACATGATTTAGCTTCAAATCAATGCGAAGTAGAAGGCTTAGCTTCATATCCATACGAATCAAATGACTTAGCTTCATATACTTGCGAATATAGGTGATACTGCTTCAAATGCATGCGAAAGAAACGAGTTAGCATCAAATCCATGCGAAACACATGATTTAGATTCAAATCCATGAGAAACACATGGTTTAGCTTCAAAATCTTGAGAAACAGATGGTTTAGCTTCAGATACTTATGATAAACATGATTTAGCTTCAACTGCATGCAAAACACTCGCGTTAGCTTCAAATCCAAGGGAAACAAATGATTTAGCTACAACTCAATGCGAAGTTGAAGGCTTAGCTGAAAATCAATGCGATACAAGTGATTTAGTTTCAAATCAATGCGAAGTAGAAGGCTTAGCTTCAAATCCATGCGAAACACGTGATTAAGCTTCAAATCAATACGATATGAAAGGTATAACTTCAAATCCATGCGAAACACATGATTTATCTACAAATCAATGCGATGTAGAAGGTTTAGCTTAAAATTCATGCGAAACAAATGATTTAGCATCAAATACTTGCGATATAAATGAAATAGCTTCAAATGCATGAAAAACAAACGAGTTATCTTCAAAACCTTGCGACACAAATGATTTAGCTTCAAATACTTTGATATAATTGATATAGCTTCAAAAGCAGGCGAAACAAACGAGTTAGCTTCAAATCCAAGCGAAACACATGATTTACCTTCAAATTAATGCGAAGTAGAAGGCTTAGCTTCAAATCCATGCGAAACACGTGATTAAGCTTCAAATCAATACGATATGGAAGGTATAACTTCAAATCCATGCGAAACACATGATTTATCTACAAATCAATGCGATGTAGAAGGCTTAGCTTAAAATTCATGCGAAACAAATGATTTAGCATCAAATACTTGCGATATAAATGAAATAGCTTCAAATGCATGAAAAACAAACGAGTTATCTTCAAAACCTTGCGACACAAATGATTTAGCTTCAAATACTTGCGATATAATTGATATAGCTTCAAATGCAGTCGAAACAAACGAGTTACCTTCAAGTTCAAGCGAAACACATGATTTAGTTTCAAATCAATTCGAAGTAGTAGGCATAGCTCCAAATCCATGCGTAACAAATGATTTAGCTTCACATACTTGCGATATAAATGATATAGCTTCAAATGCAGGCGAAACAAACGAGTTAGCTTCAAATCCAAGCGAAACAGATGATTTAGTTTCAAATCAATGCGAAATAGAAGGCTTAGCTTCAAATCCATGCGAAACAAATGATTTAGCTTCACATACTTGCGATATAAATAATATAGCTTCAAATGCAGGCGAAATAAACGAGTTAGCTTCAAATCTGTGCGAAACACATGATTTACCTTCAAATCCAAGCGAAACACATGATTTACCTTCAAATTAATGCAAAGTAGAAGGCTTATCTTCAAAGCCATGCGACATAAATGATTTAGCTTCAAATACTTGCGATATAATTGATATAGCTTCATATTCTTGCGAAACAAATGGTTCAGATTCAGATCCTTGTGATAAACATGATTTAGCTTCAAATGCAGGGGAAACAAACGAGTTAGCTTCAAATCCTGGCGAAACAGATGTTTAAGCTTCAAATGAATGTGAAGTAGAAGTATTAGCTTCAAATCCATCCGAAACAAATGGTTTAGCTTCAAATACTTGTGATATACATGATTTAGCGTCAACTGCATGTGAAACAAACGTGTTAGCTTCCAATTCATGCGATATAGATGAGTTAGCTTCAAATCAATGCGATGTAGTAGGTTTAGCTTCAAATCCATGCGAGACCAATGATTTCGTTTCAGATACTTGCGATATAAAAGATATAGCTTCAACTGCATGCGAAACAAACGACTTAGATTCAAATCCATGCGAAACACATGATTTAGTTTCAAATCAATGCGAAGTAGAAGGCGTAGCTTCGAATCCATGCGAGTCAAATGATTTAGTCTCAAATACTTGTGATATTCATGATATAGCTTCAAATGCAGGCGAAACAATCGAGTTAGCTTCAAAGCTATGCGACACAAATGATTTAGCTTCAAATCAATGCGAAGTTGAAGTCTTAGCATCAAATCAATGCGTAACAATTGGTTTAGCTTCAAATACTTCTGGTATAAATGATTTACCTTCTACTGCATGCGAAACAAACGAGTTAGCTTCAAATCATGCAAAATACATGATTTAGCTTCAAATCAAGGCGATGTAGAAGGTTTAGCTTCAAATTCATGCAAAACACACGATTTGGCTGCAAATCAAAGCGAAGTAGAAGGTTTAACTTCATATCCATGCGAAACAAATCTTTTACCTTCATATACTTTCGGTATAAATGAAACAGTTTGAAATGCATGCGAAACAAACGAGCTAGCTTCAAATCCATGCGGAACAAATGGTTTAGATTGAAATACTTGTGATATACATGATTTAGATTCAACTGCATGCGAAACAAACGAGTTAGCTTCAAATCCAAGGGAAACAAATGATTTAGCTGCAAATCAAGGCGAAGTAGAAGGCTTAGCTGAAAATACATGCGACACAAATGATTTAGCTTCATATACTTGCGATATAATTGATAAAGCTTCAAATGCAGGCGAAACAAACGAGTTAGCTTCAAATCCAAGCGAAACACACGATTTAGTTTCAAATCAATGCGAAGTAGAATGATTAGCTTCAAATCCATGCGAAACAAATGATTTAGCTTCACATAATTGCGATATAATTGATATAGCTTCAAATGCAGGCGATACAAACGAGTTAGCTTCAAATCCAAGCGAAACACATGATTTAGTGTCAAATCAATGCGAAGTAGAAGACTTAGCTTCAATTCCATGAGAAACAAATGATCTAGCTTCAAATACTTGCGATATAATTGATAAAGCTTCAAATGCAGGCCAAACAATCGAGTTAGCTTCAAATCCAAGCGAAACACATGATTTAGTTTCAAATCAATGCGAAGTAGAATGATTAGCTTCAAATCCATGCGAAACAAATGATTTAGCTTCACATAATTGCGATATAATTGATATAGCTTCAAATGCAGGCGATACAAACGAGTTAGCTTCAAATCCAAGCGAAACACATGATTTAGTTTCAAATCAATGCGAAGTAGTAGGCATAGCTACAAATCCATGCGAAACAAATGATTTAGCTTCACATACTTGCGATATAAATGATATAGGTTCAAATGCAGGCGAAACAAACGAGTTAGCTTCAAATCCAAGCGAAACACATAATGTAGCTACAAATCAATGCGATGTAGAAGGCTTAGCTTCAAATCCATGCGAAACACATGATTCTGCTTCAAATCCATGCGTGACTCATGTGTTAGCTTCAAATCAATGCGAAGCAGAAGGCTTAGCATCAAATCCATGCGACACAAATGAATTAGCTTCAAATGCTTGCGAAATAAATGGTACATATTCAAATAAAGTCGAAAAAAACGAGATATCTTCAAATCCATGCAAAACAAACGAGTTAGATTCAAATCTGTGCGAAACACATGAAACAGCTTCAAATTCATGCGAAACACATGGTTTAGCTTCATATTCTTGCGAAACAAATGGTTTAGATTCAAATACTTGTGATATACATGATTTAGCTCCAACTGCATGCGAAACAAACGAGTTAGCCACAAATGCAAGCGAAACACACTGTTTAGCTTCAAATCAAGGCGAAGTAGACGACTTAGCTGCAAATCCATGTGGAACAAATGGTTTTGCTTCAAATACTTGTGATATACATGATTTAGCGTCAACTGCATGTGAAACAAACGTGTTAGCTTCCAATTCATGCGATATAGATGAGTTAGCTACCATCAATGCGAAGTAGAAGGCTTATCTTCAAATCCATGCCACACAAATGAATTAGATTCAAATCAGTGCCAAGTGGAAGGCTTAGCATCAAATCCATGCGAATCAAATGGTTTAGCTTCAAATACTTGCCACAACAATGAAATAGCTACAAATGCAGGCGACGCAAACGACTTAGCTTCAAATCAATTCAGAACACATGATTAAGCTTCGAATGCATGCGAAACACATAATTTAGCTACAAATCAATGCGAAGTAAAAGGCTTAGCTTCAAATCCATGCGAAAGCCAGGATTTACTTCAAATCCAAGCGAAACACATGATTTAGTTTCAAATCAATGCGAAGTAGAAGGCTTAGCTGCAAAGCAATGCGAAACAAATGATTTAGCTTCAAATACTTGCGATATAAATGATATAGCTTCAAATGCAGGCGCAACAAACGACTTAGCTTCAAATCCATGCAAAACACATAATTTAGCTACAATTCAATGCGAAGTAGAAGACATGGCTTCAAATCCATGCGAAACACATGATTTAGCTTCAAATACTTGCCACATAAATGAAATAGCTACAAATGCAGGCGACAAAAACGACTTAGCTTCAAATCCATTCAGAAGACATGATTAAGCTTCAAATAAATGCGAAACACACGATTAAGGTTCAAATTCATTGGAAACACGTGGTTTAGCATCAAATCCGTGCGAATCAAATGGTTTAGCTTCACATACTTGTAATATACATGATTTAGATTCAACTGCATGCGAAACAAACGAGTTAGCTTCAAATCTAACCGAAACACTTGATTTAGCTTCAAATCAATGCGAAGTAGAAGGCTTAGCTTCAAATCCATGCGAATCAAATGGTTTAGCTTCAAATACTTGTGATTTACATGATTTAGCTCCAACAGCATGCGAAACAAACAAGTAACCTTCAAATTCATGGAAAACACATGATTTAGCTACCATCAATGCGAAGTAGAAGGCTTATCTTCAAATCCATGCCACACAAATGAATTAGATTCAAATCAGTGCCAAGTGGAAGGCTTAGCATCAAATCCATGCGAATCAAATGGTTTAGCTTCAAATACTTGCCACAACAATGAAATATCTACAAATGCAAGCGACACAAACGACTTAGCTTCAAATCAATTCAGAACACATTATTAAGTTTCGAATGCATGCGAAACACATAATTTAGCTACAAATCAATGCGAAGTAAAAGGCTTAGCTTCAAATCCATGCGAAAGCCAGGATTTACTTCAAATCCATGCGTATCACATGTTTTAGCTTCAAATCAATGCGAAGCAGAAGTGTTAGCATCAAATCCATGCAACACAAATCAAATACTTGCAATATAAGTGATATAACTTCAAATGCAAGCGAAACAAACGAGTTAGCTTCAAAGCCATACGACACAAATGATTTAGCTTCAAATACTTGCGATATAATTGATATACCTTCAAATCAATGCGAAACACATGATTTAGCTTCAAATCCAAGCGAAACACATGATTTAGTTTCAAATCAATGCGAAGTAGAAGGCTTAGCTTCAAAGCAATGCGAAACAAATGATTTAGCTTCAAATACTTGCGATATAAATGATATAGCTTCAAATGCAGGCGCAACAAACGACTTAGCTTCAAATCCATGCGAAGCACATGATTTAGCATCAATTCCATGGGAAACACATGATTTAGATTCAAATTCATACGTAACAACTGGTTTAGCTTCATATTCCTGTGAAACAAATGGTTTGCTTCAGATAATTGTGATAAACATGATTTAGCTTCAACTGCATACGAAACAATCGAGTTAGCTTCAAATTCAAGGGAAACACATGATTTAAATTCAAATCAATGCGAAGTTGAAAGCTTAGCTTCAAATCCATGCGAAATATATAAGTTACCTTCAAATACTTGCGATATAAATGAAATAGCTTCAAATGCAGGAAAAACAAACGAGTTATCTTCAAAACCATGCGACACAAATGATTTAGCTTCAAATACTTGCGATATAAATGATATAGCTTCAAATGCTGGCGAAACATACGAGTTACTTTCAAATTTAAGCGAAACACATGATTTACCTTCAAATTAATGCAAGGTAGAAGGCATAGCTTCAAATCCATGCGAAACACACTATTTAGCTTCAAATCAATGCGAAGTAGAATGCTTAGCTTCAAAGCCATGCGACACAAATGATTTAGCTTCAAATACTTGCGATATAATTGATATAGCTTCAAATGCAGGCGATACAAACGAGTTAGCTTCAAATACAAGCGAAACACATGATTTAGTTTCAAATCAATGCGAAGTAGTAGGCATAGTTCCAAATCCATGCGAAACAAATTGTTTAGCTTCACATACTTGCGATATAAATGATATAGCTTCAAATGCAGGCGAAATAAACGAGTTAGCTTCAAATCCAAGCGAAACACATGATTTACCTTCAAATTAATGCGAAGTAGAAGGCTTATCCTCAAAGCCATGCGACACAAATGATTCAACTTAAATTACTTGCGATATAATTCATATAGCTTCAAATGCAGGCGATACAAACGAGTTAGCTTCAAATACAAGCGAAACACATGATTTAGTTTGAAATCAATGCGAAGTAGTAGGCATAGCTCCAAATCCATGCGAAACAAATGATTTAGCTTCACATACTTGCGATATAAATGATATAGCTTCAAATGCTGGCGAAACATACGAGTTACTTTCAAATGTAAGCGAAACACATGATTTACCTTCAAATTAATGCAAGGTAGAAGGCATAGCTTCAAATCCATGCGAAACACATTATTTAGCTTCTAATCAATGCGAAGTAGAATGCTTAGATTCAAAGCCATGCGACACAAATGATTTAGCTTCAAATACTTGCGATATAATTGATATAGCTTCAAATGCAGGCGATACAAACGAGTTAGCTTCAAATCCAAGCGAAACACATGATTTAGTTTCAAATCAATGCGAAGTAGTAGGCATAGCTCCAAATCCATGCGAAACAAATGGTTTAGCTTCACATACTTGCGATATAATTCATATAGCTTCAAAAGCAGGCGAAACAAACGAGTTAGCTTCAAATCCATGCGAAGCACATGATTTAGCATCAATTCCATAGGAAACAAATGATTTAGATTCAAATTCATACGTAACAACTGGTTTAGCTTCATATTCTTGTGAAACAAATGGTTTGCTTCAGATAATTGTGATAAACATGATTTAGCTTCAACTGCATACGAAACAAACGAGTTAGCTTCAAATTCAAGGGAAACACATGATTTAAATTAAAATCAATGCGAAGTTGAAAGCTTAGCTTCAAATCCATGCGAAATATATAAGTTACCTTCAAATACTTGCGATATAAATGAAATAGCTTCAAATGCAGGAAAAACAAACGAGTTATCTTCAAAACCATGCGACACAAATGATTTAGCTTCAAATACTTGCGATATAATTGATATAGCTTCAAATGCAGGCGATACAAACGAGTTAGTTTTAAAACCAAGCGAAACACATGATTTAGCTTCAAATCAATGCGAAGTAGAAGGCTTAGCTTCATATCCATACGAATCAAATGACTTAGCTTCATATACTTGCGAATATAGGTGATACTGCTTCAAATGCTTGAGAAAGAAACGAGTTAGCATCAAATCCATGCGAAACACATGATTTAGATTCAAATCCATGAGAAACACATGGTTTAGCTTCAAAATCTTGAGAAACAGATGGTTTAGCTTCAGATACTTATGATAAACATGATTTAGCTTCAACTGCATGCGAAACACTCGCGTTAGCTTCAAATCCAAGGGAAACAAATGATTTAGCTTCAACTCAATGCGAAGTTGAAGGCTTAGCTGCAAAGCAATTCGAAACAAATGATTTAGTTTCAAATCAATGCGAAGTAGAAGGCTTAGCTTCAAATCCATGCGAAACACATCATTAAGCTTCAAATCAATACGATATGGAAGGTATAACTTCAAATCCATGCGAAACACATGATTTATCTACAAAACAATGGGATGTAGAAGGCTTAGCTTAAAATTCATGCGAAACAAATGATTTAGCTTCAAATACTTGCGATATAAATGAAATAGCTTCAAATGCATGAAAATAAACGAGTTATCTACAAAACCTTGCGACTCAAATGATTTAGCTTCAAATACTTGTGATATAATTGATATAGCTTCAAATGCTGGCGAAACAAACGAATTAGCTTCAAATCCAAGCGGAAGACATGATTTAGCTTCAAATCAATGCGAAGTAGAAGGCTCAGCTTCAAATCCATGCGAAACACATGATTTAGCTTCAAATCAATGCGATGTAGAAGGCGTAGCTTCAAATCCACGCGACAAAAATGATTTACCTTCAAATACTTGCGATATAATTGATAACGCTTCAAATGCAGGCGAAACAAACGAGTTAGCTTCAAATCCAAGCGAAAAACATGATTTACCTTCAAATTAATGCAAACAGAAGGCTTATCTTCAAAGCCATGCGACACAAATGATTTAGCTTCAAATACTTGCGATATAATTGATATAGCTTCAAATGCAGGCGAAACAAACGAATTAGCTTCAAATCTGTACGAAACTCATGATTAAGCTTCAAATTCATGCGAAACAAACATGGTTTAGCTTCATATTCTTGCGAAACAAATGGTTTGGATTCAGATACTTGTGATAATCATGATTTAGCTTCAAATGCAGGCGAAACATACGAGTTATTTTCAAATCCATGCGAAACACATGATTTAGCTTCACATACTTGCGATATAAGTGATATAGCTTCAAATGCAGGCGAAACAAACGAGTTAGCTTCAAATCCAAGCGAAACACATGGTTTAGTTTCAAAACAATGTGAAGAAGAAGGCTTATCCTCAAAGCCATGCGACACAAATGATTTAGCTTCAAATACTTGCGATATAATTGATAAAGCTTCAAATGCAGGCGAAACAAACGAGTTACCTTCAAATCCAAGCGAAACGCATGATTTAGTTTCAAATCAATGCGAAGTAGTAGGCATAGCTCCAAATACATGCGAAACAAATGATTTAGCTTCAAATTAATGCGAAGTAGAAGGCTTATCCTCAAAGCCATGCGACACAAATGATTCAACTTCAATTACTTGCGATATAATTCAAATAGTTTCAAATGCAGGCGAAACAAACGACTTAGCTTCAAATCCACGCGAAACACATGGTTTAGCTTCATATTCTTGCGAAAGAAATGGTTTAGCTTCATATACTTGCGATATAAATGATATAGCTTCAAATGCAGGCGAAACAAACGAGTTAGCTTCAAATCCATGCGAAACACATGATTTAGTTTGAAATCAATGCGAAGTAGTAGGCATAGCTCCAAATCCATGCGAAACAAATGATTTAGCTTCACATACTTGCGATATAAATGATATAGCTTCAAATGCTGGCGAAACATACGAGTTACTTTCAAATGTAAGCGAAACACATGATTTACCTTCAAATTAATGCAAGGTAGAAGGCATAGCTTCAAATCCATGCGAAACACATTATTTAGCTTCTAATCAATGCGAAGTAGAATGCTTAGATTCAAATCCATACGACACAAATTATTTAGCTTCAAATACTTGCGATAGAAGTGATATAGCTTCAATGCAGGCGAAACATACGAGTTAGCTTCAAAGCCATGCGACACAAATGATTTAGCTTCAAATACTTGCGATATAATTGATATAGCTTCAAATGCAGGCGAAACAAACGAGTTAGCTTCAAATTTTTGCGAAACACATGATTTAGCTTCAAATTCATGTGAAACACATGGTGTAGTTCATATTCTTGCGAATCAAATGGTTGAGATTCAGATACTTGTGATAAACATGATTTAGCCTCTAATGCAGGCGAAACAAACGAGTTAACTTCAAATCCAAGCGAAACGCATGATTTAGTTTCAAATCAATGCGAAGTAGTCGGCATAGCTCCAAATCCATGCGAAACAAATGATTTAGCTTCACATACTTGCGATATAAATGATATAGCTTCAAATGCAGGCGATACAAACGAGTTAGCTTCAAATCCAAGCGAAATATATGATTTAGTTTCAAATCAATGCGAAGAAGTAGGCATAGCTCCAAATCCATGCGAAACAAATGATTTAGCTTCACATACTTGCGATATAAATGATATAGCTTCAAATGCAGGCGAAACAAACGAGTTAGCTGAAATCCAAGCGAAACACATGATTTACCTTCAAATTAATGCGAAGTAGAAGGCTTATCCTCAAAGCCATATGACACAAATGATTCAGCTTCAAATACTTGCGATATAATTTATATAGATTCAAATGCAGGCGTAACAATCGAGTTAGCTTCAAATCCAAGCAAAACACATGGTTTAGCTTCATATTCTTGCGAAACAAATGGTTTAGCTTCATATACTTGCGATATAAATGATATAGCTTCAAATGCAGGCGAAAAAAACCAGCTAGTTTCAAATCCAAGCGAAACACATGGTTTAGTTTCAAATCAATGCGAAGCAGAAGGCTTATCCTCAAAGCCATGCGACACAAATGATTTAGCTTCAAATACTTGCGATATAATTGATATAGCTTCAAATGTAGGCGAAACAAACGAGTTAGCTTCTAATCCAAGCGAAACACATGATTTACCTTCAAATTAATGCGAAGTAGAAGGCGTATCCTCAAAGCCATGCGACCCAAATGATTTAGCTTCAAATACTTGCGATATAATTGATATAGCTTCAAATGCAGGCGAAACAAACGCGTTAGCTTCAAATCTGTGCGAAACACATGGTTTAGCTTCATATTCTTGTGAAACAAAT
The DNA here is from genome assembly GCF_051020955.1 of Megalopta genalis. NCBI lineage: Eukaryota > Metazoa > Arthropoda > Insecta > Hymenoptera > Halictidae > Megalopta > Megalopta genalis. The sequence goes on along the minus strand of NW_027476907.1, from coordinate 35,405 downwards.
GGGTTAGCTTCACATACTTGCGATATAAATGATATAGCTTCAAATGCAGGCGAAACAAACGAGTTAGCTGAAATCCAAGCGAAACACATGATTTACATTCAAATTAATGCGAAGTAGAAGGCTTAGCTTCAAAAACATGCGAAACACATGATTAAGCTTCAAATCAATGCTATGTAGAAGGTTTAGCATCAAATCCATGCGATACACAAGTTTTAGCTCCAAATCATTGCGATGAAGTAGGTTCAGCTTCAAATCCATGCGACACATATGATTTAGCTTCAGATACTTGCGATATAAGTGATATAGCTTCATCTGCATTCGAAACAAACGAGTTAGCTACAAATCCATGCAAAAAACATGATTTAGCTTCAAGTCCATGAGAAACACATGGTTTAGCTTCATAATCTTGAGAAACAGATGGATTAGCTTCAGATATTTATGATAAACATGATTTAGCTTCAACTGCATGCGAAACAATCGCGTTAGCTTCAAATCCAAGGGAACCAAATAATTTAGCTTCAAATCAATGCGATGTTGAAGGCTTAGCTTAAAATCAATGCGAAACAAATGGTTTAGCTTCAAATTCTTGCGAAACAAATGGTTCAGATTCAGATACTTGTGATAAACATGATTTAGCTCCAAATGCATGCGAAACAAACGAGTTAGCTTCAAAGCTATGCGACACAAATGATTTAGCTTCAAATACTTGCGATATAATTGATATAGCATCAAATGCAGGCGAAACAAACGAGTTAGCTTCAAATCCAAGCGAAACACATGGTTTAGCTTCATATTCTTGCGAAACAAATGGTTTAGCATCAGATACTTGTGATAAACATGATTTAGCTTCAACTGCGTTCAATATAAACTAGTTAGCTTCAAATCCAAGGGAAACACATGATTTAGCTTCAAATACCTGCGGTATAATTGAGTTAGCTTGAAATGCACACAAAACAAACGAGTTAGCTACAGATCCGTGTGAAACAAATGGTTTTGTTACAAATACTTGTGATATACATTATTCAGCTACAACTTCAAGCGAAACAAACGAGTTAGCATCAAATCCATGCGAAACGAATGATTTAGCTTCATTTAGTTGCCTCATAAATGAAATACCTTCAAATGTAGGCGAAACAAACGAGTTAGCTACAAATCCATGCAAAAAACATGACTAATTTCAAATGAATGCGATATAGAAGGTATAGCTTCAAATCCATGCGACACAAATGATTTAGCTTCAGATACTTGCGATATAAGTGATATAGCTTCAACTGCAGGCGGAACAAAGGAGTAAGCTTCAAATCCATGCGAAGAACATGATTTAGCTTCAACTGCATGCGAAACACATGTTTTAGGTTCAAATTCATGGGAAACACGTGGTTTAGCATCAAATCCGTGCGAATCAGATGGTTTAGCTTCAAATACTTGTGATATAAGTGATTTAGATTCAACGGCATGCGAAACAAACGAGATAGCTTCAAATCCAAGCGAAAAACATGGTTTAGTTTCAAATCAATGCGAAGTAGAAGGCTCGGCTTCAAATCCATGCGAAACAAATGGTTTAGCTACAAACATTTGTGATATACATGATTTAGCTTCAACTACATGCGAAACCAGTGAGTTTTATTCAAATCCAAGAGAAAAACTTGATTCAGTTTCAAATCAATGCGATGCAGAAAGTTTAGCTTCAAATCCATGCGAAACAATTGATTTAGCTTCAAATACTTGCCACATAAATGAAATAGCTACAAATGCAGGCGACACAAACGACTTAGCTTCAAATCCATTCAGAAGACATGATTAAGCTTCAAATACATGCGGAACACACGATTAAGGTTCAAATTCATTGGAAACACGTGGTTTAGCATCAAATCCGTGCGAATCAAATGGTTTAGCTTCACATACTTGTAATATACATGATTTAGGTTCAACTGCATGCGAAACAAACGAGTTAGCTTCAAATCTAACCGAAACACTTGATTTAGCTTCAAATCAATGCGAAGTAGAAGGCTTAGCTTCAAATCCATGCGAATCAAATGGTTTAGCTTCAAATACTTGTGATTTACATGATTTAGCTCCAACAGCATGCGAAACAAACAAGTAACCTTCAAATTCATGGAAAACACATGATTTAGCTACCATCAATGCGAAGTAGAAGGCTTATCTTCAAATCCATGCCACACAAATGAATTAGATTCAAATCAGTGCCAAGTGGAAGGCTTAGCATCAAATCCATGCGAATCAAATGGTTTAGCTTCAAATACTCGCCACAACAATGAAATAGCTACAAATGCAGGCGACACAAACGAGTTAGCTTCAAATCAATTCACAACACATGATTAAGCTTCGAATGCATGCGAAACACATAATTTAGCTACAAATCAATGCGAAGTAAAAGGCTTAGCTTCAAATCCATGCGAAAGCCAGGATTTACTTCAAATCCATGCGTATCACATGTTTTAGCTTCAAATCAATACGAAGCAGAAGTGTTAGCATCAAATCCATGCAACACAAATCAAATACTTGCAACATAAGTGATATAACTTCAAATGCAAGCGAAACAAACGAGTTAGCTTCAAAGCCATACGACACAAATGATTTAGCTTCAAATACTTGCGATATAATTGATATACCTTCAAATCAATGCGAAACACATGATTTAGCTACAAATCCAAGCGAAACACATGATTTAGTTTCAAATCAATGCGAAGTACAAGGCTTAGCTTCAAAGCAATGCGAAACAAATGATTTAGCTTCAAATACTTGCGATATAAATGATATAGCTTCAAATGCAGGCGCTACAAACGACTTAGCTTCAAATCCATGCAAAACACATAATTTAGCTACAAATCAATGCGAAGTAGAAGGCATGGCTTCAAATCCATGCGAAACACATGATTTAGCTACAAATCCATGCGTAACACATGTTTTAGCTTCAAATCAATGCGAAGCAGAAGGCTTAGCATCATATCCTTGCGACACAAATGAATTAGCTTCAAATGCTTGCGAAATAAATGGTACAGATTCAAATAAAGTCGAAACAAACGAGGTATCTTCAAATCCATGCAAAACAAACGAGTTAGCTTCAAATCCATGCGAAACACATGATTTAGCACCAAATCCATTGGAAACTCATGATTTAGAATCAAATTCATGCGAAACAAATGGTTTAGCTTCATATTCTTGTGAAACAAATGGTTTAGCTTCAGATAATTGTGATAAACATGATTTAGCTTCATCTGCATACGAAACAAACGAGTTAGATTCACATTCAAGGGAATCACATGATTTAGTTTCAAATCAATGCGAAGTTGAAAGCTTAGCATCAATCCATGCGAAATATATGAGTTACCTTCAAATACTTGCGATATAAATGAAATAGCTTCAAATGCAGGCGAAACATACGCGATAGCTTGAAATTCATGGAAACGCATGATTTAGTTTCAAATTCATGCGAAACACATGATTTAGCTCCAAATAAAAGCGAAACAAATGATATTGCCTTAAATCAATGCGATGTAGATGGCTTAGCTTCAAATCCGCGCGAAACAAATGATTTAGATTCAAGTAATTGCGATAGAAGTGATATAGCTTCAAATGCAGGCGAAACAAACGAGTTAGCTGCAAATCCACGCAAAAAACATGACTAACTTCAAATCAATGCGATATAGAAGGTTTAGCTCCAAATCCATGCGAAACACATGATTTAGCTGCAAATCAATGCGATGTGGAAGATTTAGCTTCAAATCCATGCGAAACAAATGATTTAAATTCACATGCTTGCGATAAAAATGATATAGCTTGAGATGTATGCGAAACAAATGATTTAGCTTCTAATCCAAGCGAAACACATGGTCTAGTTTCAAATCAATGCGAAGTAGAAGGCTTAGCTACAAATCAATGCGAAGTAGAAGGCTTAGCATCATATTCATGCGACACAAATGAATTAGCTTCAAATGCTTGCGAAACACATGATTTAGCACTAAATCCATGGGAAACTCATGATTTAGAATCAAATTCATGCGAAACAAATGGTTCAGCTTCATATTCTTGTGAAACAAAAGTTTAGCTTCAGATAATTAAGATAAACATGATTTAGCTTCAACTGCATGCGAAACAAACGAGATAGCTTCAAATCCAAGCCAAACACATTATTTAGCTTCAAATCAATGCGAAGTAGAAGGCTGATCTACGAATCCATGCGAAGCAAATGGTTTAGCTTCAAATACTTGTGATACACTTGATTGAGCTTCAACAGCATGCGAAACAAACGTGTTAGCTTCAAATACATGCGAAACACATGATGTAGCTTCAAATCAATGCGAAGTAGGAGGCTTATCTTCGAATCCATGCGAAATAAATGGTTTAGCTTCAAATACTAGTGATACACTTGAGTTAGCTTCAACTGCATGCGAAACAAACGAGTTAGCTTCAAATCCATGCGAAACACATGATTAAGCTTCAAATCAATGCGAAGTAGGAGGCTTATCTTCGAATCCATGCGAAATAAATTGTTTAGCTTCAAATACTTGTGATACACTTGAGTTAGCTTCAACAGCATGCAAAACAAACGAGTTAGTTTCAAATCCATGCGAAACACATGATTTAGCATCTAATAAATGCGAAGTAGAAGGCTGATATTCGAATCAATTGCGAAGCAAAGGGTTTAGCTTCAAATACTTGTGATACACTTGATTTAGCTTCAACAGCGTGCGAAACAAACGAATTAGATTCAGATCCATGCGAACACATGATTTAGCTTCAAATCAATGCGGAGTAGAAGGCGTAGCTTCAAATCCATGCGACACAATTGATTTAGCTTTAAATATTTTGCGATATAAATGATAAAGCTTCAAATGCAGGCGAAACAAACGAGTTAGCTTCAAATCCAAGGGAAACATATGATTTAGTTTCAAATCAATGTGAAGTAGAAGGCTTAGCTTCAAATCCATGCGAAACACATGATTTAGTTTCAAATACTTGCGATATAAGTGATATAGATTCAACTGGAAGCGAAACAAACCAGGTATTTTCAATTCCATACGAAACACATGATTTAGCATCAAATCAATGCGAAACACATGGTTTAGCTTCATATTCTTGCGAAACAAATGGTTTAGCATCAGATACTTGTGATAAACATGATTTAGCTTCAACTGCGTTCAATATAAACTAGTTAGCTTCAAATCCAAGGGAAACACATGATTTAGCTTCAAATACCTGCGGTATAATTGAGTTAGCTTGAAATGCACACAAAACAAACGAGTTAGCTACAGATCCGTGTGAAACAAATGGTTTTGTTACAAATACTTGTGATATACATTATTCAGCTACAACTTCAAGCGAAACAAACGAGTTAGCATCAAATCCATGCGAAACGAATGATTTAGCTTCATTTAGTTGCCTCATAAATGAAATACCTTCAAATGTAGGCGAAACAAACGAGTTAGCTACAAATCCATGCAAAAAACATGACTAATTTCAAATGAATGCGATATAGAAGGTATAGCTTCAAATCCATGCGACACAAATGATTTAGCTTCAGATACTTGCGATATAAGTGATATAGCTTCAACTGCAGGCGGAACAAAGGAGTAAGCTTCAAATCCATGCGAAGAACATGATTTAGCTTCAACTGCATGCGAAACACATGTTTTAGGTTCAAATTCATGGGAAACACGTGGTTTAGCATCAAATCCGTGCGAATCAGATGGTTTAGCTTCAAATACTTGTGATATAAGTGATTTAGATTCAACGGCATGCGAAACAAACGAGATAGCTTCAAATCCAAGCGAAAAACATGGTTTAGTTTCAAATCAATGCGAAGTAGAAGGCTCGGCTTCAAATCCATGCGAAACAAATGGTTTAGCTACAAACATTTGTGATATACATGATTTAGCTTCAACTACATGCGACACCAGTGAGTTTTATTCAAATCCAAGAGAAAAACTTGATTCAGTTTCAAATCAATGCGATGCAGAAAGTTTAGCTTCAAATCCATGCGAAACAATTGGTTTAGCTTCAAATACTTGCCACATAAATGAAATAGCTACAAATGCAGGCGACACAAACGACTTAGCTTCAAATCCATTCAGAAGACATGATTAAGCTTCAAATACATGCGGAACACACGATTAAGGTTCAAATTCATTGGAAACACGTGGTTTAGCATCAAATCCGTGCGAATCAAATGGTTTAGCTTCACATACTTGTAATATACATGATTTAGGTTCAACTGCATGCGAAACAAACGAGTTAGCTTCAAATCTAACCGAAACACTTGATTTAGCTTCAAATCAATGCGAAGTAGAAGGCTTAGCTTCAAATCCATGCGAATCAAATGGTTTAGCTTCAAATACTTGTGATTTACATGATTTAGCTCCAACAGCATGCGAAACAAACAAGTAACCTTCAAATTCATGGAAAACACATGATTTAGCTACCATCAATGCGAAGTAGAAGGCTTATCTTCAAATCCATGCCACACAAATGAATTAGATTCAAATCAGTGCCAAGTGGAAGGCTTAGCATCAAATCCATGCGAATCAAATGGTTTAGCTTCAAATACTCGCCACAACAATGAAATAGCTACAAATGCAGGCGACACAAACGAGTTAGCTTCAAATCAATTCAGAACACATGATTAAGCTTCGAATGCATGCGAAACACATAATTTAGCTACAAATCAATGCGAAGTAAAAGGCTTAGCTTCAAATCCATGCGAAAGCCAGGATTTACTTCAAATCCATGCGTATCACATGTTTTAGCTTCAAATCAATACGAAGCAGAAGTGTTAGCATCAAATCCATGCAACACAAATCAAATACTTGCAACATAAGTGATATAACTTCAAATGCAAGCGAAACAAACGAGTTAGCTTCAAAGCCATACGACACAAATGATTTAGCTTCAAATACTTGCGATATAATTGATATACCTTCAAATCAATGCGAAACACATGATTTAGCTACAAATCCAAGCGAAACACATGATTTAGTTTCAAATCAATGCGAAGTACAAGGCTTAGCTTCAAAGCAATGCGAAACAAATGATTTAGCTTCAAATACTTGCGATATAAATGATATAGCTTCAAATGCAGGCGCTACAAACGACTTAGCTTCAAATCCATGCAAAACACATAATTTAGCTACAAATCAATGCGAAGTAGAAGGCATGGCTTCAAATCCATGCGAAACACATGATTTAGCTACAAATCCATGCGTAACACATGTTTTAGCTTCAAATCAATGCGAAGCAGAAGGCTTAGCATCATATCCTTGCGACACAAATGAATTAGCTTCAAATGCTTGCGAAATAAATGGTACAGATTCAAATAAAGTCGAAACAAACGAGGTATCTTCAAATCCATGCAAAACAAACGAGTTAGCTTCAAATCCATGCGAAACACATGATTTAGCACCAAATCCATTGGAAACTCATGATTTAGAATCAAATTCATGCGAAACAAATGGTTTAGCTTCATATTCTTGTGAAACAAATGGTTTAGCTTCAGATAATTGTGATAAACATGATTTAGCTTCATCTGCATACGAAACAAACGAGTTAGATTCACATTCAAGGGAATCACATGATTTAGTTTCAAATCAATGCGAAGTTGAAAGCTTAGCATCAATCCATGCGAAATATATGAGTTACCTTCAAATACTTGCGATATAAATGAAATAGCTTCAAATGCAGGCGAAACATACGCGATAGCTTGAAATTCATGGAAACGCATGATTTAGTTTCAAATTCATGCGAAACACATGATTTAGCTCCAAATAAAAGCGAAACAAATGATATTGCCTTAAATCAATGCGATGTAGATGGCTTAGCTTCAAATCCGCGCGAACCAAATGATTTAGATTCAAGTAATTGCGATAGAAGTGATATAGCTTCAAATGCAGGCGAAACAAACGAGTTAGCTGCAAATCCACGCAAAAAACATGACTAACTTCAAATCAATGCGATATAGAAGGTTTAGCTCCAAATCCATGCGAAACACATGATTTAGCTGCAAATCAATGCGATGTGGAAGATTTAGCTTCAAATCCATGCGAAACAAATGATTTAAATTCACATGCTTGCGATAAAAATGATATAGCTTGAGATGTATGCGAAACAAATGATTTAGCTTCTAATCCAAGCGAAACACATGGTCTAGTTTCAAATCAATGCGAAGTAGAAGGCTTAGCTACAAATCAATGCGAAGTAGAAGGCTTAGCATCATATTCATGCGACACAAATGAATTAGCTTCAAATGCTTGCGAAACACATGATTTAGCACTAAATCCATGGGAAACTCATGATTTAGAATCAAATTCATGCGAAACAAATGGTTCAGCTTCATATTCTTGTGAAACAAAAGTTTAGCTTCAGATAATTAAGATAAACATGATTTAGCTTCAACTGCATGCGAAACAAACGAGATAGCTTCAAATCCAAGCCAAACACATTATTTAGCTTCAAATCAATGCGAAGTAGAAGGCTGATCTACGAATCCATGCGAAGCAAATGGTTTAGCTTCAAATACTTGTGATACACTTGATTGAGCTTCAACAGCATGCGAAACAAACGTGTTAGCTTCAAATACATGCGAAACACATGATGTAGCTTCAAATCAATGCGAAGTAGGAGGCTTATCTTCGAATCCATGCGAAATAAATGGTTTAGCTTCAAATACTAGTGATACACTTGAGTTAGCTTCAACTGCATGCGAAACAAACGAGTTAGCTTCAAATCCATGCGAAACACATGATTAAGCTTCAAATCAATGCGAAGTAGGAGGCTTATCTTCGAATCCATGCGAAATAAATTGTTTAGCTTCAAATACTTGTGATACACTTGAGTTAGCTTCAACAGCATGCAAAACAAACGAGTTAGTTTCAAATCCATGCGAAACACATGATTTAGCATCTAATAAATGCGAAGTAGAAGGCTGATATTCGAATCAATTGCGAAGCAAAGGGTTTAGCTTCAAATACTTGTGATACACTTGATTTAGCTTCAACAGCGTGCGAAACAAACGAATTAGATTCAGATCCATGCGAACACATGATTTAGCTTCAAATCAATGCGGAGTAGAAGGCGTAGCTTCAAATCCATGCGACACAATTGATTTAGCTTTAAATATTTTGCGATATAAATGATAAAGCTTCAAATGCAGGCGAAACAAACGAGTTAGCTTCAAATCCAAGGGAAACATATGATTTAGTTTCAAATCAATGTGAAGTAGAAGGCTTAGCTTCAAATCCATGCGAAACACATGATTTAGTTTCAAATACTTGCGATATAAGTGATATAGATTCAACTGGAAGCGAAACAAACCAGGTAGATTCAATTCCATACGAAACACATGATTTAGCATCAAATCAATGCGAAACACATGGTTTAGCTTCATATTCTTGCGAAACAAATGGTTTAGCATCAGATACTTGTGATAAACATGATTTAGCTTCAACTGCGTTCAATATAAACTAGTTAGCTTCAAATCCAAGGGAAACACATGATTTAGCTTCAAATACCTGCGGTATAATTGAGTTAGCTTGAAATGCACACAAAACAAACGAGTTAGCTACAGATCCGTGCGAAACAAATGGTTTTGTTACAAATACTTGTGATATACATTATTCAGCTACAACTTCAAGCGAAACAAACGAGTTAGCATCAAATCCATGCGAAACGAATGATTTAGCTTCAAATAGTTGCCTCATAAATGAAATACCTTCAAATGTAGGCGAAACAAACGAGTTAGCTACAAATCCATGCAAAAAACATGACTAATTTCAAATGAATGCGATATAGAAGGTATAGCTTCAAATCCATGCGACACAAATGATTTAGCTTCAGATACTTGCGATATAAGTGATATAGCTTCAACTGCAAGCGGAACAAAGGAGTAAGCTTCAAATCCATGCGAAGAACATGATTTAGCTTCAACTGCATGCGAAACACATGTTTTAGGTTCAAATTCATGGGAAACACGTGGTTTAGCATCAAATCCGTGCGAATCAGATGGTTTAGCTTCAAATACTTGTCATATAAGTGATTTAGATTCAACGGCATGCGAAACAAACGAGATAGCTTCAAATCCAAGCGAAAAACATGATTTAGTTTCAAATCAATGCGAAGTAGAAGGCTCGGCTTCAAATCCATGCGAAACAAATGGTTTAGCTACAAACATTTGTGATATACATGATTTAGCTTCAACTACATGCGAAACCAGTGAGTTTTATTCAAATCCAAGAGAAAAACTTGATTCAGTTTCAAATCAATGCGATGCAGAAAGTTTAGCTTCAAATCCATGCGAAACAATTGATTTAGCTTCAAATACTTGCCACATAAATGAAATAGCTACAAATGCAGGCGACACAAACGACTTAGCTTCAAATCCATTCAGAAGACATGATTAAGCTTCAAATACATGCGGAACACACGATTAAGGTTCAAATTCATTGGAAACACGTGGTTTAGCATCAAATCCGTGCGAATCAAATGGTTTAGCTTCACATACTTGTAATATACATGATTTAGGTTCAACTGCATGCGAAACAAACGAGTTAGCTTCAAATCTAATCGAAACACTTGATTTAGCTTCAAATCAATGCGAAGTAGAAGGCTTAGCTTCAAATCCATGCGAATCAAATGGTTTAGCTTCAAATACTTGTGATTTACATGATTTAGCTCCAACAGCATGCAAAACAAACAAGTAACCTTCAAATTCATGGAAAACACATGATTTAGCTACCATCAATGCGAAGTAGAAGGCTTATCTTCAAATCCATGCCACACAAATGAATTAGATTCAAATCAGTGCCAAGTGGAAGGCTTAGCATCAAATCCATGCGAATCAAATGGTTTAGCTTCAAATACTCGCCACAACAATGAAATAGCTACAAATGCAGGCGACACAAACGAGTTAGATTCAAATCAATTCAGAACACATGATTAAGCTTCGAATGCATGCGAAACACATAATTTAGCTACAAATCAATGCGAAGTAAAAGGCTTAGCTTCAAATCCATGCGAATGCCAGGATTTACTTCAAATCCATGCGTATCACATGTTTTAGCTTCAAATCAATACGAAGCAGAAGTGTTAGCATCAAATCCATGCAACACAAATCAAATACTTGCAACATAAGTGATTTAACTTCAAATGCAAGCGAAACAAACGAGTTAGCTTCAAAGCCATACGACACAAATGATTTAGCTTCAAATACTTGCGATATAATTGATATACCTTCAAATCAATGCGAAACACATGATTTAGCTACAAATCCAAGCGAAACACATGATTTAGTTTTAAATCAATGCGAAGTACAAGGCTTAAATTCAAAGCAATGCGAAACAAATGATTTAGCTTCAAATACTTGCGATATAAATGATATAGCTTCAAATGCAGGCGCTACAAACGACTTAGCTTCAAATCCATGCAAAACACATAATTTAGCTACAAATCAATGCGAAGTAGAAGGCATGGCTTCAAATCCATGCGAAACACATGATTTAGCTACAAATCCATGCGTAACACATGTTTTAGCTTCAAATCAATGCGAAGCAGAAGGCTTAGCATCATATCCTTGCGACACAAATGAATTAGCTTCAAATGCTTGCGAAATAAATGGAACAGATTCAAATAAAGTCGAAACAAACGAGGTATCTTCAAATCCATGCAAAACAAACGAGTTAGCTTCAAATCCATGCGAAACACATGATTTAGCACCAAATCCATTGGAAACTCATGATTTAGAATCAAATTCATGCGAAACAAATGGTTTAGCTTCATATTCTTGTGAAACAAATGGTTTAGCTTCAGATAATTGTGATAAACATGATTTAGCTTCATCTGCATACGAAACAAACGAGTTAGATTCACATTCAAGGGAATCACATGATTTAGTTTCAAATCAATGCGAAGTTGAAAGCTTAGCATCAATCCATGCGAAATATATGAGTTACCTTCAAATACTTGCGATATAAATGAAATAGCTTCAAATGCAGGCGAAACATACGCGATAGCTTGAAATTCATGGAAACGCATGATTTAGTTTCAAATTCATGCGAAACACATGATTTAGCTCCAAATAAAAGCGAAACAAATGATATTGCCTTAAATCAATGCAATGTAGATGGCTTAGCTTCAAATCCGCGCGAAACAAATGATTTAGATTCAAATAATTGCGATAGAAGTGATATAGCTTCAAATGCAGGCGAAACAAACGAGTTAGCTGCAAATCCACGCAAAAAACATGACTAACTTCAAATCAATGCGATATAGAAGGTTTAGCTCCAAATCCATGCGAAACACATGATTTAGCTGCAAATCAATGCGATGTGGAAGATTTAGCTTCAAATCCATGTGAAACAAATGATTTAAATTCACATGCTTGCGATAAAAATGATATAGCTTGAGATGTATGCGAAACAAATGATTTAGCTTCTAATCCAAGCGAAACACATGGTCTAGTTTCAAATCAATGCGAAGTAGAAGGCTTAGCTACAAATCAATGCGAAGTAGAAGGCTTAGCATCATATTCATGCGACACAAATGAATTAGCTTCAAATGCTTGCGGAACACATGATTTAGCACTAAATCCATGGGAAACTCATGATTTAGAATCAAATTCATGCGAAACAAATGGTTCAGCTTCATATTCTTGTGAAACAAAAGTTTAGCTTCAGATAATTAAGATAAACATGATTTAGCTTCAACTGCATGCGAAACAAACGAGATAGCTTCAAATCCAAGCCAAACACATTATTTAGCTTCAAATCAATGCGAAGTAGAAGGCTGATCTACGAATCCATGCGAAGCAAATGGTTTAGCTTCAAATACTTGTGATACACTTGATTGAGCTTCAACAGCATGCGAAACAAACGTGTTAGCTTCAAATACATGCGAAACACATGATGTAGCTTCAAATCAATGCGAAGTAGGAGGCTTATCTTCGAATCCATGCGAAATAAATGGTTTAGCTTCAAATACTAGTGATACACTTGAGTTAGCTTCAACTGCATGCGAAACAAACGAGTTAGCTTCAAATCCATGCGAAACACATGATTAAGCTTCAAATCAATGCGAAGTAGGAGGCTTATCTTCGAATCCATGCGAAATAAATTGTTTAGCTTCAAATACTTGTGATACACTTGAGTTAGCTTCAACAGCATGCAAAACAAACGAGTTAGTTTCAAATCCATGCGAAACACATGATTTAGCATCTAATAAATGCGAAGTAGAAGGCTGATATTCGAATCAATTGCGAAGCAAAGGGTTTAGCTTCAAATACTTGTGATACACTTGATTTAGCTTCAACAGCGTGCGAAACAAACGAATTAGATTCAGATCCATGCGAACACATGATTTAGCTTCAAATCAATGCGGAGTAGAAGGCGTAGCTTCAAATCCATGCGACACAATTGATTTAGCTTTAAATATTTTGCGATATAAATGATAAAGCTTCAAATGCAGGCGAAACAAACGAGTTAGCTTCAAATCCAAGGGAAACATATGATTTAGTTTCAAATCAATGTGAAGTAGAAGGCTTAGCTTCAAATCCATGCGAAACACATGATTTAGTTTCAAATACTTGCGATATAAGTGATATAGATTCAACTGGAAGCGAAACAAACCAGGTAGATTCAATTCCATACGAAACACATGATTTAGCATCAAATCAATGCGAAACACATGGTTTAGCTTCATATTCTTGCGAAACAAATGGTTTAGCATCAGATACTTGTGATAAACATGATTTAGCTTCAACTGCGTTCAATATAAACTAGTTAGCTTCAAATCCAAGGGAAACACATGATTTAGCTTCAAATACCTGCGGTATAATTGAGTTAGCTTGAAATGCACACAAAACAAACGAGTTAGCTACAGATCCGTGCGAAACAAATGGTTTTGTTACAAATACTTGTGATATACATTATTCAGCTACAACTTCAAGCGAAACAAACGAGTTAGCATCAAATCCATGCGAAACGAATGATTTAGCTTCAAATAGTTGCCTCATAAATGAAATACCTTCAAATGTAGGCGAAACAAACGAGTTAGCTACAAATCCATGCAAAAAACATGACTAATTTCAAATGAATGCGATATAGAAGGTATAGCTTCAAATCCATGCGACACAAATGATTTAGCTTCAGATACTTGCGATATAAGTGATATAGCTTCAACTGCAAGCGGAACAAAGGAGTAAGCTTCAAATCCATGCGAAGAACATGATTTAGCTTCAACTGCATGCGAAACACATGTTTTAGGTTCAAATTCATGGGAAACACGTGGTTTAGCATCAAATCCGTGCGAATCAGATGGTTTAGCTTCAAATACTTGTCATATAAGTGATTTAGATTCAACGGCATGCGAAACAAACGAGATAGCTTCAAATCCAAGCGAAAAACATGATTTAGTTTCAAATCAATGCGAAGTAGAAGGCTCGGCTTCAAATCCATGCGAAACAAATGGTTTAGCTTCATATTCTTGCGAAACAAATGGTTTAGCTTCATATACTTGTGATAAACATGATTTTGCTTCAACAGCATGCGAAACAAACGAGTTAGCATTAAAACCAAGCGAGACACGTGATTTAGCTTCAAAACAATGCGAAGTAGATGGCTTAGCTTCATATCCATGCGAAACAAATGAGTTAGCTTCAAATACTTGCGAATATAAGTGATACAGCTTCAAATGCATGCGAAACAAACGAGTTAGCATCAAATCCATGCGAGACACATGATTTACCTTCAAATTAATGCAAAGTAGTAGGTTTATCTTCAAAGTCATGCGACACAAATGATTTAGCTTCAAATACTTGCGTTATAAATGATATAACATCAAATGCAGGCAAAACAAACGAGTTAGCTTCAGATCCATGCGGAACACAAGATTTATCTTCAAATCAATGCGAAGCACATGGTTTAGCTTCATATACTTGCGAAACAAGTGGTTTAGCTTCAGATACTTGTGATAAACATGATTTAGCTTCAACTGCATGCGAAACAAACGGGTTAGTTTAAAATCCAAGCGAAACACATGATTTAGCTTCAAATCAATGCGAATTAGATGGCTTAGCTTCATATCCATGCGAAACAAATGACTTAGCTTCAAATACTTGCGAACATAAGTGATACAGCTTCAAATGCATGCGAAACAAACGAGTTAGCATCAAATCCATGCGAAACAAATGATTATTCTTCAAATACTTGCGAAACAAATGATTTAGTTTCAAATACTTGCGTTATAAATGATATAACATCAAATGCAGGCAAAACAAACGAGTTAGCTTCAGATCCATGCGGAACACAAGATTTAGCTTCAAATCAATGCGAAACACATGGTTTCGCTTCATATACTTGCGAAACAAGTGGTTCAGCTTCAGATACTTGTGATAAACATAATTTAGCTTCAACTGCATGCGAAACAATCGCGATATCTTCAAATCCAAGAGAAACACACGATTTAGCTTCAAATCAATGCAAAGTAGAAGGCTTAGCTTCAAATCGATGCGATACGAATGAGTTAGCTTCAAATACCTGCCATAGAAGTGATATTGCTTCAAATGCAGGCGAAACAAACGAGTTAGCTTCAAGTCTATGCGAAACACATGATTTAGCTTAAAAATTCATGCGAAACACATGGTTTAGCTTCATATTCTTGCGAAACAAATGGTTTAGATTCAGATACTTGTGATAAACATGATTTAGCTTCAAATGCAGGCGAAACAAAAGAGTTAGTTTCAAATCCATGCGAAACACAAGATTTAGCTTCAAATCCAAGCGAAACACATGGTTTAGCTTCATATTCCTTAGAAACAAATGGTTTAGCTTCATATACTTGTGATAAACATGATTTAGCTTCAACCGCATGCGAAACAAACGGGTTAGCTTTAAAACCAAGCGAGACACATGATTTAGCTTCAAATCAATGCGAAGTAGATGGCTTAGCTTCATATCCATGCGAAACAAATGACTTAGCTTCAAATACTTGCGAATATAAGTGATACAGCTTGAAATGCATGCGAAACAAACGAGTTAGCATCAAATCCATGCGAAACACATGATTTAGCTAAAAATCAATGCGAAGTAGAAGGCGTAGCCTCAAATCCATGCGGAACACAAGATTTACCTTCAAATCATTGCGAAACACATGGTTTAGCTTCATATACTTGCGAAACAAGTGGTTCAGCTTCTGATACATGTGATAAACATGATTTAGCTTCAACTGCATGCGAAACAAACGAGTTAGCATTAAAACCAAGCGAGACACGTGATTTAGCTTCAAATCAATGCGAAGTAGATGGCTTAGCTTCAAATCCATGCGGAACAAATGATTTAGCTTCAAATACTTGCGATATAAGTGATATAGGTTCAACTGCAGGCGAAACAAACGAGGTAGCTTCAAATCCATGCGAAACAAATGATTTTTCTTCAAGTACTTGCGATACAAGTTAACTAGCTTCAAATGCAGGCGAAACAAACCAGGTAGCTTCAATTCCATGCGAAACACATGATTTAGCTTAAATTTGTTGCGAAACAATTGATTTAGCTTCAAATACCTGCGATATAAATGATATAAAATCAAATGCAGGCAAAACAAACGAGTTAGCTTCAGATCCATTCGGAACACAAGATTTAGCTTCAAATCAATGCGAAGCACATGGTTTAGCTTCATATACTTGCGAAACAAGTGGTTTAGCTTCAGATACTTGTGATAAACATGATTTAGCTTCAATTGCATGCGAAACAAACGAGTTAGTTTAAAATCCAAGCAAAACACATGATTTAGCTTCAAATCAATGCGAAGTAGATGGCTTAGCTTCATATCCATGCGAAACAAATGACTTAGCTTCAAATACGTGCGAATATAAGTGATACAGCTTCAAATGCATGCGAAACAAACGAGTTAGCATCAAATCCATGCGACACACATGATTTAGCTAAAACTCAATGCAAAGTAGAAGGCGTAGCTTCAAATCCATGCGGAACAAATGATTTAGCTTCAAATACTTGCGATATAAGTGATATGGATTCAACTGCAGGCGAAACAAACGAGGTAGCTTCAAATCCATGCGAAACAAATGATATTTCTTCAAATACTTGAGAAACAAATGATTTAGTTTCAAATACTTGCGTTATAAATGATATAACATCAAATGCAGACAAAACAAACGAGTTAGCTTCAGATCCATTCGGAACACAAGATTTAGCTTCAAATCAATGCGAAGCACATGGTTTAGCTTCATATGCTTGCGAAGCAAGTGGTTCAGCTTCAGATACTTGTGATAAACATGATTTAGCTTCAACTGCATGCGAAACAAACGAGTTAGTTTAAAATCCATGCGAAACACACGATTTAGCTTCAAATGAATGCGAAGTAGAAGGCTTAGCTTCAAATCAATGCCATACGAATGATTTAGCTTCAAATACCTGCGATAGAAGTGATATAGCTTCAAATGCAGGCGAAACAAACGAGTTAGCTTCAAGTCTATGCGAAACACATGATTTAGCTTCAAATTCATGCGAAACACGTGGTTTAGCTTCATATGCTTGCGAAACAAGTGGTTTAGCTTCAGATACTTGTGATAAACGTGATTTAGCTTCAAATGCAGGCGAAACAAACGAGTTAGTTTCAAATCCATGGGAAACACATGATTTAGCTTCAAATCCAAGCGAAACACACGGTTTAGCTTCATATTCTTGCGAAACAAATGGTTTAGCTTCATATACTTGTGATAAACATGATTTAGCTTCAACCGCGTACGAAACAAACGAGTTAGCTTTAAAACCAAGCGAGACACATGATTTAGCTTCAAATCAATGCGAAATAGGTGGCTTAGCTTCATATCCATGCGAAACAAATGACTTAGATTCAAATACTTGCGAATATAAGTGATACTGCTTCAAATGCATGCGAAACAATCGAGTTAGCATCAAATCCATGCGAAACACATGATTTAGCTAAAAATCAATGCGAAGTAGAAGGCGTAGCCTCAAATCCATGCGAAACAAATGGTTTAGCTTCACATACTTGCGATATAAATGATATAGCTTCAAATGCAGGCGAAATAAACGAGTTAGCTTCAAATCCAAGCGAAACACATGATTTACCTTCAAATTAATGAGAAGTAGAAGGCTTATCCTCAAAGCCATGCGACACAAATGATTCAACTTCAATTACTTGCGATATAATTCAAATAGTTTCAAATGCAGGCGAAACAAACGACTTAGCTTCAAATCCACGCGAAACACATGGTTTAGTTTCATATTCTTGCGAAAGAAATGGTTTAGCTTCATATACTTGCGACATAAATGATATAGCTTCAAATGCAGGCGAAACAAACGAGTTAGCTTCAAATCCATGCGAAACACATGATTTAGCTTCAAATCAATGCGATGTAGAAGGCTTAGCTTCAAAAACATGCGAAACACATGATTAAGCTTCAAATCAATGCGATATGGAAGCTATATCTTCAAATCGATGCGAAACACATGATTTATCTGCAAATCAATGAGATGTAGAAGGTTTAGCTTCAAATCCATGCGACACAAATTATTTAGCTTCAAATACTTGCGATAGAAGTGATATAGCTTCAATGCAGGCGAAACATACGAGTTAGCTTCAAAGCCATGCGACACAAATGATTTAGCTTCAAATACTTGCGATATAATTGATATAGCTTCAAATGCAGGCGAAACAAACGAGTTAGCTTCAAATTTTTGCGAAACACATGATTTAGCTTCAAATTCATGCGAAACACATGGTGTAGTTCATATTCTTGCGAATCAAATGGTTGAGATTCAGATACTTGTGATAAACATGATTTAGCCTCTAATGCAGGCGAAACAAACGAGTTAACTTCAAATCCAAGCGAAACGCATGATTTAGTTTCAAATCAATGCGAAGTAGTCGGTATAGCTCCAAATCCATGCGAAACAAATGATTTAGCTTCACATACTTGCGATATAAATGATATAGCTTCAAATGCAGGCGATACAAACGAGTTAGCTTCAAATCCAAGCGAAACATATGATTTAGTTTCAAATCAATGCGAAGTAGTAGGCATAGCTCCAAATCCATGCGAAACAAATGATTTAGCTTCACATACTTGCGATATAAATGATATAGCTTCAAATGCAGGCGAAACAAACGAGTTAGCTGAAATCCAAGCGAAACACATGATTTACCTTCAAATTAATGCGAAGTAGAAGGCTTATCCTCAAAGCCATATGACACAAATGATTCAGCTTCAAATACTTACGATATAATTTATATAGATGCAAATGCAGGCGTAACAATCGAGTTAGCTTCAAATCCAAGCAAAACACATGGTTTAGCTTCATATTCTTGCGAAACAAATGGTTTAGCTTCATATACTTGTGATATAAATGATATAGCTTCAGATGCAGGCGAAAGATACGAGCTAGTTTCAAATCCAAGCGAAACACATGGTTTAGTTTCAAATCAATGCGAAGCAGAAGGCTTATCCTCAAAGCCATGCGACACAAATGATTTAGCTTCAAATACTTGCGATATAATTGATATAGCTTCAAATGTAGGCGAAACAAACGAGTTAGCTTCTAATCCAAGCGAAACACATGATTTACCTTCAAATTAATGCGAAGTAGAAGGCTTATCCTCAAAGCCATGCGACCCAAATGATTTAGCTTCAAATACTTGCGATATAATTGATATAGCTTCAAATGCAGGCGAAACAAACGCGTTAGCTTCAAATCTGTGCGAAACACATGGTTTAGCTTCATATTCTTGTGAAACAAATGGGTTAGCTTCACATACTTGCGATATAAATGATATAGCTTCAAATGCAGGCGAAACAAACGAGTTAGCTGAAATCCAAGCGAAACACATGATTTACATTCAAATTAATGCGAAGTAGAAGGCTTAGCTTCAAAAACATGCGAAACACATGATTAAGCTTCAAATCAATGCTATGTAGAAGGTTTAGCATCAAATCCATGCGATACACAAGTTTTAGCTCCAAATCATTGCGATGAAGTAGGTTCAGCTTCAAATCCATGCGACACATATGATTTAGCTTCAGATACTTGCGATATAAGTGATATAGCTTCATCTGCAGGCGAAACAAACGAGTTAGCTACAAATCCAAGCAAAAAACATGATTTAGCTTCAAGTCCATGAGAAACACATGGTTTAGCTTCATAATCTTGAGAAACAGATGGTTTAGCTTCAGATATTTATGATAAACATGATTTGGCTTCAACTGCATGCGAAACAATCGCGTTAGCTTCAAATCCAAGGGAACCAAATAATTTAGCTTCAAATCAATGCGATGTTGAAGGCTTAGCTTAAAATCAATGCGAAACAAACGAGTTAGCTTCAAAGCTATGCGACACAAATGATTTAGCTTCAAATACTTGCGATATAATTGATATAGCATCAAATGCAGGCGAAACAAACGAGTTAGCTTCAAATCCAAGCGAAACACATGATTTAGCTTCAAATACCTGCGGTATAATTGAGTTAGCTTGAAATGCACACAAAACAAACGAGTTAGCTACAGATCCGTGCGAAACAAATGGTTTTGTTACGAATACTTGTGATATACATTATTCAGCTACAACTGCAAGCGAAACAAACGAGTTAGCATCAAATCCATGCGAAACGAATGATTTAGCTTCAAATAGTTGCCTCATAAATGAAATACCTACAAATGTAGGCGAAACTAACGAGTTAGCTACAAATCCATGCAAAAAACATGACTAATTTCAAATGAATGCGATATAGAAGGTATAGCTTCAAATCCATGCGAAACATATGATTTAGCTGCAAATCAATGCTATGTAGAAGGTTTAGCATCAAATCCATGCGACACAAATGATTTAGCTTCAGATACTCGCGATATAAATGATATAGCTTCAAATCCATGCAAAACAAACGAGTTAGCTTCAAATCCATGCGAAACACATGATTTAGCACCAAATCCATTGGAAACTCATGATTTAGAATCAAATTCATGCGAAACAAATGGTTTAGCTTCATATTCTTTGTGAAACAAATGGTTTAGCTTCAGATAATTGTGATAAACATGATTTAGCTACAAATGCAGGCGAAACAAAAGAGTTAGTTTCAAATCCATGCGAAACACAAGATTTAGCTTCAAATCCAAGCGAAACACATGGTTTAGCTTCATATTCCTTAGAAACAAATGGTTTAGCTTCATATACTTGTGATAAACATGATTTAGCTTCAACCGCATGCGAAACAAACGAGTTAGCATTAAAACCAAGCGAGACACGTGATTTAGCTTCAAATCAATGCGAAGTAGATGGCTTAGCTTCATATCCATGCGAAACAAATGACTTAGCTTCAAATACTTGCGAATATAAGTGATACAGCTTGAAATGCATGCGAAACAAATGAGTTAGCATCAAATCCATGCGAAACACATGATTTAGCTAAAAATCAATGCGAAGTAGAAGGCGTACCCTCAAATCCATGCGGAACACAAGATTTAGCTTCAAATCATTGCGAAACACATGGTTTAGCTTCATATACTTGCGAAACAAGTGGTTCAGCTTCAGATACATGTGATAAACATGATTTAGCTTCAACTGCATGCGAAACAAACGAGTTAGCATTAAAACCAAGCGAGACACGTGATTTACCTTCAAATCAATGCGAAGTAGATGGTTTAGCTTCATATCCATGCGAAACAAATGAGTTAGCTTCAAATACTTGCGAATATAAGTGATACAGCTTCAAATGCATGCGAAACAAACGAGTTAGCATCAAATCCATGCGAAACACATGATTTAGCTAAAAATCAATGCGAAGTAGAAGGCGTAGCTTCAAATCCATGCGGAACAAATGATTTAGCTTCAAATACTTGCGATATAAGTGATATAGGTTCAACTGCAGGCGAAACAAACGAGGTAGCTTCAAATCCATGCGAAACAAATGATTTTTCTTCAAGTACTTGCGATACAAGTTAACTAGCTTCAAATGCAGGCGAAACAAACCAGGTAGCTTCAATTCCATGCGAAACACATGATTTAGCTTAAATTTGTTGCGAAACAATTGATTTAGCTTCAAATACCTGCGATATAAATGATATAAAATCAAATGCAGGCAAAACAAACGAGTTAGCTTCAGATCCATTCGGAACACAAGATTTAGCTTCAAATCAATGCGAAGCACATGGTTTAGCTTCATATACTTGCGAAACAAGTGGTTTAGCTTCAGATACTTGTGATAAACATGATTTAGCTTCAATTGCATGCGAAACAAACGAGTTAGTTTAAAATCCAAGCAAAACACATGATTTAGCTTCAAATCAATGCGAAGTAGATGGCATAGCTTCATATCCATGCGAAACAAATGACTTAGCTTCAAATACGTGCGAATATAAGTGATACAGCTTCAAATGCATGCGAAACAAACGAGTTAGCATCAAATCCATGCGACACACATGATTTAGCTAAAACTCAATGCAAAGTAGAAGGCGTAGCTTCAAATCCATGCGGAACAAATGATTTAGCTTCAAATACTTGCGATATAAGTGATATAGATTCAACTGCAGGCGAAACAAACGAGGTAGCTTCAAATCCATGCGAAAAAAATGACTTAGCTTCAAATACTTGCGAATATAAGTGATACAGCTTCAAATTCATGCGAAACAAACGAGTTAGCATCAAATCCATGCGAAACACATGATTTAGCTAAAACTCAATGCAAAGTAGAAGGCGTAGCTTCAAATCCATGCGGAACAAATGATTTAGCTTCAAATACTTGCGATATAAGTGATATAGGTTCAACTGCAGGCGAAACAAACGAGGTAGCTTCAAATCCATGCGAAACAAATGATATTTCTTCAAATACTTGCGAAACAAATGATTTTTCTTCAAGTACTTGCGATACAAGTTAACTAGCTTCAAATGCAGGCGAAACAAACCAGGTAGCTTCAATTCCATGCGAAACACGTGATTTAGCTTAAATTTGTTGCGAAACAAATGATTTAGCTTCAAATACCTGCGATATAAATGATATAAAATCAAATGCAGGCAAAACAAACGAGTTAGCTTCAGATCCATTCGGAACACAAGATTTAGCTTCAAATCAATGCGAAGCACATGGTTTAGCTTCATATACTTGCGAAACAAGTGGTTTAGCTTCAGATACTTGTGATAAACATGATTTAGCTTCAACTGCATGCGAAACAAACGAGTTAGTTTAAAATCCATGCGAAACACACGATTTAGCTTCAAATCAATGCGAAGTAGAAGGCTTAGCTTCAAATCGATGCCATACGAATGATTTAGCTTCAAATACCTGTGATAGAAGTGATATAGCTTCAAATGCAGGCGAAACAAACGAGTTAGCTTCATGTCTATGCGAAACACATGATTTAGCTGCAAATTCATGCGAAACACGTGGTTTAGCTTCATATGCTTGCGAAACAAGTGGTTTAGCTTCAGATACTTGTGATAAACATGATTTAGTTTCGAATGCAGACGAAACAAACGAGTTAGTTTCAAATCCATGGGAAACACATGATTTAGCTTCAAATACTTGCGATATAAGTGATATAGATTCAACTACAGGCAAAACAAATGAGGTAGCTTCAAATCCATGCGAAACAAATGATATTTCTTCAAATAGTTGCGAAACAAATGGTTTAGCTTCAACCGCATGCGAAACAAACGAGTTAGCTTTAAAACCAAGCGAGACACATGATTTAGCTTCAAATCAATGCGAAGTAGAAGGCGTAGCCTCAAACCCATGCGGAACAAATGATTTAGCTTCAAATACTTGCGATATAAGTGATATAGATTCAACTGCAGGCGAAACAAACGAGGTAGCTTCAAATCCATGCGAAAAAAATGACTTAGCTTCAAATACTTGCGAATATAAGTGATACAGCTTCAAATTCATGCGAAACAAACGAGTTAGCATCAAATCCATGCGAAACACATGATTTAGCTAAAACTCAATGCAAAGTAGAAGGCGTAGCTTCAAATCCATGCGGAACAAATGATTTAGCTTCAAATACTTGCGATATAAGTGATATAGGTTCAACTGCAGGCGAAACAAACGAGGTAGCTTCAAATCCATGCGAAACAAATGATATTTCTTCAAATACTTGCGAAACAAATGATTTTTCTTCAAGTACTTGCGATACAAGTTAACTAGCTTCAAATGCAGGCGAAACAAACCAGGTAGCTTCAATTCCATGCGAAACACGTGATTTAGCTTAAATTTGTTGCGAAACAAATGATTTAGCTTCAAATACCTGCGATATAAATGATATAAAATCAAATGCAGGCAAAACAAACGAGTTAGCTTCAGATCCATTCGGAACACAAGATTTAGCTTCAAATCAATGCGAAGCACATGGTTTAGCTTCATATACTTGCGAAACAAGTGGTTTAGCTTCAGATACTTGTGATAAACATGATTTAGCTTCAACTGCATGCGAAACAAACGAGTTAGTTTAAAATCCATGCGAAACACACGATTTAGCTTCAAATCAATGCGAAGTAGAAGGCTTAGCTTCAAATCGATGCCATACGAATGATTTAGCTTCAAATACCTGTGATAGAAGTGATATAGCTTCAAATGCAGGCGAAACAAACGAGTTAGCTTCATGTCTATGCGAAACACATGATTTAGCTGCAAATTCATGCGAAACACGTGGTTTAGCTTCATATGCTTGCGAAACAAGTGGTTTAGCTTCAGATACTTGTGATAAACATGATTTAGTTTCGAATGCAGACGAAACAAACGAGTTAGTTTCAAATCCATGGGAAACACATGATTTAGCTTCAAATACTTGCGATATAAGTGATATAGATTCAACTACAGGCAAAACAAATGAGGTAGCTTCAAATCCATGCGAAACAAATGATATTTCTTCAAATAGTTGCGAAACAAATGGTTTAGCTTCAACCGCATGCGAAACAAACGAGTTAGCTTTAAAACCAAGCGAGACACATGATTTAGCTTCAAATCAATGCGAAGTAGAAGGCGTAGCCTCAAACCCATGCGGAACAAATGATTTAGCTTCAAATACTTGCGATATAAACGATATACCTTCAAATGCAGGCAAAACAAACGAGTTAGCTTCAAATCCATGCGGAACACACGATTTAGCTTCAAATCAATGCGAAGCACATGGTTTAGCTTCATATGGTTGCGAAACAAGTGGTTTATCTTCAGATACTTGTGATAAACATGATTTAGCTTCAACTGCAGTCGAAACAAACGAGTTAGTTTCAAATCCATGCGAAACACATGATTTAGCTTCAAATCCAAGCGAAACACATGGTTTAGCTTCATATTCTTGCGAAACAAATGGTTTAGCTTCATATACTTGTGATAAACATGATTTCGCTTCAACCGCATGCGAAACAACCGGGTTAGCTTTAAAACCAAGCGAGACACATGATTTAGCTTCAAATCAATGCGAAGTAGATGGCTTAGCTTCATATCCATGCGAAACAAATGACTTAGCTTCAAATACTTGCGAATATAAGTGATACAGCTTGAAATGCATGCGAAACAAATGAGTTAGCATCAAATCCATGCGAAACACATGATTTAGCTAAAAATCAATGCGAAGTAGAAGGCGTACCCTCAAATCCATGCGGAACACAAGATTTAGCTTCAAATCATTGCGAAACACATGGTTTAGCTTCATATACTTGCGAAACAAGTGGTTCAGCTTCAGATACATGTGATAAACATGATTTAGCTTCAACTGCATGCGAAACAAACGAGTTAGCATTAAAACCAAGCGAGACACGTGATTTACCTTCAAATCAATGCGAAGTAGATGGTTTAGCTTCATATCCATGCGAAACAAATGAGTTAGCTTCAAATACTTGCGAATATAAGTGATACAGCTTCAAATGCATGCGAAACAAACGAGTTAGCATCAAATCCATGCGAAACACATGATTTAGCTAAAAATCAATGCGAAGTAGAAGGCGTAGCTTCAAATCCATGCGGAACAAATGATTTAGCTTCAAATACTTGCGATATAAGTGATATAGGTTCAACTGCAGGCGAAACAAACGAGGTAGCTTCAAATCCATGCGAAACAAATGATTTTTCTTCAAGTACTTGCGATACAAGTTAACTAGCTTCAAATGCAGGCGAAACAAACCAGGTAGCTTCAATTCCATGCGAAACACATGATTTAGCTTAAATTTGTTGCGAAACAATTGATTTAGCTTCAAATACCTGCGATATAAATGATATAAAATCAAATGCAGGCAAAACAAACGAGTTAGCTTCAGATCCATTCGGAACACAAGATTTAGCTTCAAATCAATGCGAAGCACATGGTTTAGCTTCATATACTTGCGAAACAAGTGGTTTAGCTTCAGATACTTGTGATAAACATGATTTAGCTTCAATTGCATGCGAAACAAACGAGTTAGTTTAAAATCCAAGCAAAACACATGATTTAGCTTCAAATCAATGCGAAGTAGATGGCATAGCTTCATATCCATGCGAAACAAATGACTTAGCTTCAAATACGTGCGAATATAAGTGATACAGCTTCAAATGCATGCGAAACAAACGAGTTAGCATCAAATCCATGCGACACACATGATTTAGCTAAAACTCAATGCAAAGTAGAAGGCGTAGCTTCAAATCCATGCGGAACAAATGATTTAGCTTCAAATACTTGCGATATAAGTGATATAGATTCAACTGCAGGCGAAACAAACGAGGTAGCTTCAAATCCATGCGAAAAAAATGACTTAGCTTCAAATACTTGCGAATATAAGTGATACAGCTTCAAATTCATGCGAAACAAACGAGTTAGCATCAAATCCATGCGAAACACATGATTTAGCTAAAACTCAATGCAAAGTAGAAGGCGTAGCTTCAAATCCATGCGGAACAAATGATTTAGCTTCAAATACTTGCGATATAAGTGATATAGGTTCAACTGCAGGCGAAACAAACGAGGTAGCTTCAAATCCATGCGAAACAAATGATATTTCTTCAAATACTTGCGAAACAAATGATTTTTCTTCAAGTACTTGCGATACAAGTTAACTAGCTTCAAATGCAGGCGAAACAAACCAGGTAGCTTCAATTCCATGCGAAACACGTGATTTAGCTTAAATTTGTTGCGAAACAAATGATTTAGCTTCAAATACCTGCGATATAAATGATATAAAATCAAATGCAGGCAAAACAAACGAGTTAGCTTCAGATCCATTCGGAACACAAGATTTAGCTTCAAATCAATGCGAAGCACATGGTTTAGCTTCATATACTTGCGAAACAAGTGGTTTAGCTTCAGATACTTGTGATAAACATGATTTAGCTTCAACTGCATGCGAAACAAACGAGTTAGTTTAAAATCCATGCGAAACACACGATTTAGCTTCAAATCAATGCGAAGTAGAAGGCTTAGCTTCAAATCGATGCCATACGAATGATTTAGCTTCAAATACCTGTGATAGAAGTGATATAGCTTCAAATGCAGGCGAAACAAACGAGTTAGCTTCATGTCTATGCGAAACACATGATTTAGCTGCAAATTCATGCGAAACACGTGGTTTAGCTTCATATGCTTGCGAAACAAGTGGTTTAGCTTCAGATACTTGTGATAAACATGATTTAGTTTCGAATGCAGACGAAACAAACGAGTTAGTTTCAAATCCATGGGAAACACATGATTTAGCTTCAAATACTTGCGATATAAGTGATATAGATTCAACTACAGGCAAAACAAATGAGGTAGCTTCAAATCCATGCGAAACAAATGATATTTCTTCAAATAGTTGCGAAACAAATGGTTTAGCTTCAACCGCATGCGAAACAAACGAGTTAGCTTTAAAACCAAGCGAGACACATGATTTAGCTTCAAATCAATGCGAAGTAGAAGGCGTAGCCTCAAACCCATGCGGAACAAATGATTTAGCTTCAAATACTTGCGATATAAACGATATACCTTCAAATGCAGGCAAAACAAACGAGTTAGCTTCAAATCCATGCGGAACACACGATTTAGCTTCAAATCAATGCGAAGCACATGGTTTAGCTTCATATGGTTGCGAAACAAGTGGTTTATCTTCAGATACTTGTGATAAACATGATTTAGCTTCAACTGCAGTCGAAACAAACGAGTTAGTTTCAAATCCATGCGAAACACATGATTTAGCTTCAAATCCAAGCGAAACACATGGTTTAGCTTCATATTCTTGCGAAACAAATGGTTTAGCTTCATATACTTGTGATAAACATGATTTCGCTTCAACCGCATGCGAAACAACCGGGTTAGCTTTAAAACCAAGCGAGACACATGATTTAGCTTCAAATCAATGCGAAGTAGATGGCTTAGCTTCTTATCCATGCGAAACAAATGACTTAGCTTCAAATACTTGCGAATATAAGTGATAAGCTTCAAATGCATGCGAAACAAACGAGTTAGCATCAAATCCATGCGAAACACATGATTTAGCTAAAAATCAATGCGAAGTAGAAGGCGTAGCTTCAAATCCATGCGGAACAAATGATTTAGCTTCAAATACTTGCGATATAAATGATATAGCTTCAAATGCAGGCGAAACAAACGAGTTACCTTCAAATCCAAGCGAAACACATGATTTAGTTTCACATACTTGCGATATAAATGATATAGCTTAAAATGCAGGCGATACAAACGAGTTAGCTTCAAATCCAAGCGAAACACATGATTTACCTTCAAATTAATGCGAAGTAGAAGGCTTATCCTCAAAGCCATACGACACAAATGATTTAGCTTCAAATTCCTTCGATATAATTGATATAGCTTCAAATCAATGCGAAACAAACGAGTTAGCTTCAAATCCAAGCGGAACACATGATCTAGCTTCAAATCAATGCGAAGTAGATAGCTTAGCTTCGAATACATGCGAATCAAATGATTTAGCTTCAAATGCTTGTCATATAAATGATATAGCCTCAAATGCAGGCCGAACAAACGAGTTAGCTTCAAATCCAAGAGAAACGTATGATTCAGCTTCAAGTCAGTGAGAAGTAGGAGGCTTAGCTTCAAATCCATGGGAATCAAATTGTTTAGCTTCAAATACTTGTGAAATACATGATTATCCTTTAACTGCATGCGAAACAAACGAGTTAGCTTCAAATCCATGCGAAACACATGATTTAGCTTCAAATCAATGCGAAGTAGAAGCCTTAGCTTCAACTCCATGCGAAACAAATGATTTAGCTTCACAGACTTGCGATATAAATGGTATAGCTTCAAATTAGGGCGAAACAAACGAGTTAGCTTCAAATCTGTGCGAAACACATGATTGAGCTTCCAATCAATGCGAAGTTGAAAGCTTAGCTTCAAATCCATGCGAAATATTTGAGTTACCTTCATCTACTTGAGATATAATTGAAATAGCTTCAAATGCAGGCGAAACAAACGAGTTAGCTTCAAATCCATGCAAAACACATGATTTATCTTCAAATTCATGCGAAACACATGGTTTAGCTTCATATTCTTGCGAAACAAATGGTTTAGGTTCAGATACTTGCGATATAAATGATATAGCTTCAAATGCAGGCGAAACAAACAAGTTAGCTTCAAATCCAAGCGAAACACATGATTTAGTTCCAAATCAATGCAAAGTAGAAGGCTTAGCTTCAAATCCAAGCGAAAACATGATTTACCTTCAAATTAATGCAAAGTGGAAGGCTTATCTGCAAAGCCATGCGACACAAATGATTTAGCTTTAAATACTTGCGATATAAATGATATAGCATCAAATGCAGGCGAAACAAACGAGTTAGCTTCAAATCTGTGCGAAACACATGATTTAGCTTCAAATCAATGCGAAGTAGAAGGCTTAGCTTCAAAGCCATGCGACACAAATGATTTAGCTTTAAATACTTGCGATATAAATGATATAACTTCAAATGCAGGCAAAACAAACGAGTTAGCTTCAAATCCATGCAAAAAACATGACTAACTTCAAATCAATGCGATATAGAAGGTCTAGCTCCAAAACCATGCGAAACACATGACTTAGCTTCAAATACTTGCGATATAATTGATATAGCATCAAATGCTGGCGAAACAAACGAGTTAGCTTCAAATCTGTGCGAAACACATGATTTAGCTTCAAATGAATGCGAAGTAGAAGGCTTAGCTTCAAATCCATGTGAAACACATGATTTAGATTCAAATACTTGCGATATAAATGATATAACTTCAAATGCAGGCAAAACAAACGAGTTAGCTTCAAATCCATGCAAAAAACATGACTAACTTCAAATCAATGCGATATAGAAGGTCTAGCTCCAAAACCATGCGAAACACATGACTTAGCATCAAATACTTGCGATATAAGTGATATAGCTTCAAATGCAGGCGAAACAAACGAGTTAGCTTCAAATTTGTGCGAAACGCATGGTTTAGCTTCAAATCCATGCGAAACACATACTTTAGTTTCAAATCAATGCGAATCAGAAGGCTTAGCTTCAAATCCATGCGAAACAAATGATTCAGTTCCACATACTTGCGATATAAATGATATAGCTTCAAATGCAGGCGAAACAAACGAGTTAGCTTCAAATCCAAGCGAAACACATGATTTAGCTTCAAATCAATGCGAAGTAGAAGGCTTAGCTTCAATGCCATGCAACACAAATGATTTAGCTTCAAATACTTGCGATATAATTGATATAGCTTCAAATGCAGGCGTAACAAACGAGTTGGCTTCAAATCTGTGCGAAATACATGATTTAGCTTCAAATTCATGCGAAACTCATGGTTTAGCTTCATATTCTTGCGAAACAAATGGTTTAGATTCAGATAATTGTGATAAACATGATTTAGCTTCAAATGCAGGCGAAACAAACGAGTTACCTACAAATCCAAGCGAAACACATGTTTTACCTTCAAATTAATGCAAAGTAGAAGGCTTATCTTCAACGCCATGCGACACAGATGATTTAGCTTCAAATACTTGCGATATAATTGATATAGCTTCAAATGCAGGCGAAACACATAGTTTAGCTTCATATACTTGCGAAACAAGTGGTTTAGCTTCAGATACTTGTGATAAACATGATTTAGCTTCAACTGCATGCGAAACAAACGAGTTAGTTTAAAATCCATGCAAAACACACGATTTAGCTTCAAATCAATGCGATGTAGAAGGCTTAGCTTCAAATCGATGCCATACGAATGATTTAGCTTCAAATACCTGCGATAGAAGTGATATAGCTTCAAATGCAGGCGAAACAAACGAGTTAGCTTCAAGTCTATGCGAAACACATGATTTAGCTTCAAATTCATGCGAAACACGTGGTTTAGCTTCATATGCTTGCGAAACAAGTGGTTTAGCTTCAGATACTTGTGATAAACATGATTTAGCTTCAAATGCAGGCGAAACAAACGAGTTAGTTTCAAATCCATGGGAAACACATGATATAGCTTCAAATCCAAGCGAAACACATGGTTTAGCTTCATATTCTTGCGAAACAAATGGTTTAGCTTCATATACTTGAGATAAATATGATTTAGCTTCAACCGCATGCGAAACAAACGAGTTAGCTTTCAAACCAAGCGAGACACATGATTTAGCTTCAAATCAATGCGAAGTAGGTGGCTTAGCTTCAAATCCAAGCGAAAGACATGATTTACCTTCAAATTAATGCAAAGTGGAAGGCTTATATTCAAAGCCATGCAACACAAATGATTTAGCTTCAAATACTTGCGATATAATTGATATAGCATCATATGCTGGCGAAACAAACGAGTTAGCTTCAAATCTGTGCGAAACACATGATTTAGCTTCAAATCAATGCGAAGTAGAAGGCTTAGCTTCAAAGCCATGCGACTCAAATGATTTAGCTTTAAATACTTGCGATATAAATGATATAGCATCAAATGCAGGCGAAACAAACGAGTTAGCTTCCAATCTGTGCGAAACACATGATTTAGTTTCAAATCAATGCGAATTAGTAGACATAGCTTCATATCCATGCGAAACAAATGATTTAGCTTCACATACTAG
Organism: Megalopta genalis; assembly: GCF_051020955.1. NCBI lineage: Eukaryota > Metazoa > Arthropoda > Insecta > Hymenoptera > Halictidae > Megalopta > Megalopta genalis. Next base: position 3,387 of record NW_027476907.1, on the reverse strand, counting down.
CGATATAAATGATATAGCCTCAAATGCAGGCGAAACAAACGAGTTAGCTTCAAATCCAGGCGAAATACATGATTTATCTTCAAATTAATGCGAATTAGAAGGCTTATCCTCAAAGCCATGCGACACAAATGATTCTGCTTCAAATACTTGCGATATGATTGATTTAGCTTCAAATGCAGGCGAAGCAAACGAGTTAGCTTCAAATCCAAACGAAACACATGGTTTAGTTTCAAATCAATGCGAATTAGAAGGCTTATCCTCAAAGCCAGGCTACAGAAATCGTTTAGCTTCAAATACTTGCGATATAATTGATAAAGCTTCAAATGCAGGCGAAACAAACGAGTTTGCTTCAAATCCAAGTGAAACACATGATTTAGTTCCAAATCAATGCGAAGTAGAAGGCTTAGCTTCAAATCCAAGCGAAACACATGATTTACCTTCAAATTAATGCAAAGTGGAAGGCTTATATTCAAAGCCATGCAACACAAATGATTTAGCTTCAAATACTTGCGATATAATTGATATAGCATCAAATGCAGGCGAAACAAACGAGTTAGCTTCAAATCTGTGCGAAACACATGATTTAGCTTCAAATCAATGCGAAGTAGAAGGCTTAGCTTCAAAGCCATGCGACACAAATGATTTAACTTTAAATACTTGCGATATAAATGATATAGCATCAAATGCAGGCGAAACAAACGAGTTAGCTTCAAATCTCTGCGAAACACATGATTTAGCTTCAAATCAATGCGAAGTAGAAGGCTTAGCTTCAAAGCCATGCGACACAAATGATTTAGCTTTAAATACTTGCGATATAAATGATATAGCATCAAATGCAGGCGAAACAAACGAGTTAGCTTCAAATCTGTGCGAAACACATGATTTAGCTTCAAATCAATGCGAAGTAGAAGGCTTAGCTTCAAAGCCATGCAACACAAATGATTTAGCTTCAAATACTTGCGATATAATTGATATAGCTTCAAATGTAGGCGAAATAAACGAGTTAGCTTAAAATCTGTGCTAAACACATGACTTAGCTTCAAATTCATGTGAAACACATGGTTTAGCTTCATATTCTTGCGAAACAAATGGTTTAGATTCAGGTACTTGTGATAAACATGATTTAGCTTCAAATGCAGGCGAAACATCGAGTTAGTTTCACATCCATGCGAAACACATGAGTTAGCTTCAAATCCATGCGAAACACATGATTTAGTTTCAAATCAATGCGAAGTAGTAGACATAGCATCAAATCCAAGCGAAACACATGACTTACTTTCAAATTAATGCGAAGTAGAAGGCTTATCCTCAAAGCCATGCGACACAAATGATTCTGCTTCAAATAGTTGCTATATGATTGATTTAGCTTCAAATGCATGCGAAACAAACAACTTAGCTACAAATCCAAGCGAAACACATGATTTAGTTCCAAATCAATGCGAAGTCGAAGGCTTAGCTTCAAATCCATGCGACACAAATGATTTAGCTTCAAATGCTTGCGATATAAACGATATACCTTCAAATGTAGGCAAAACAAACGAGTTAGCTTTAAATCCATGCGGAACACATGATTTAGCTTCAAATCAATGCGAAGCACATGGTTTAGCTTCATATGCATGCGAAACAAGTGGCTTAGATTCAGATACTTGTGATAAACACGATTTAGCTTCAACTGCATGCGAAACAAACGAGTTAGTTTAAAATCCAAGCGAAACACACGATTTAGCTTCAAATCAATGCGAAGTAGAAGGCTTAGCTTCAAATCGATGCCATACGAATGATTTAGCTTCAGATACCTGCGATAGAAGTGATATAGATTCAAATGCAGGCGAAACAAACGAGTTAGCTTCAAGTCTATGCGAAACACATCATTTAGCTTCAAATTCATGCGAAACACGTGGTTTAGCTTCATATTGTTGCGAAACAAATGGTTTAGATTCAGTTACTTGTGATAAACGTGATTTAGCTTCAAATGCAGGCGAAGCAAACGAGTTAGTTTCAAATCCATGCGAAACACATGATTTAGCTTCAAATCCAAGCGAAACACATGGTTTAGCTTCATATTCTTGCGAAACAAATGGTTTAGCTTCATATACTTGTGATAAACATGATTTAGCTTCAACCGCATGCGAAACAAACGAGTTAGCTTTAAAACCAAGCGAGACACATGATTTAGCTTCAAATCAATGCGAAGTAGGTGGCTTAGCTTCAAATCCAAGCGAAACACATGATTTACCTTCAAATTAATGCAAAGTGGAAGGCTTATATTCAAAGCCATGCAACACAAATGATTTAGCTTCAAATACTTGCGATATAATTGATATAGCATCAAATGCAGGCGAAACAAACGAGTTAGCTTCAAATCTGTGCGAAACACATGATTTAGCTTCAAATCAATGCGAAGTAGAAGGCTTAGCTTCAAAGCCATGCGACACAAATGATTTAACTTTAAATACTTGCGATATAAATGATATAGCATCAAATGCAGGCGAAACAAACGAGTTAGCTTCAAATCTGTGCGAAACACATGATTTAGCTTCAAATCAATGCGAAGTAGAAGGCTTAGCTTCAAAGCCATGCGACACAAATGATTTAGCTTTAAATACTTGCGATATAAATGATATAGCATCAAATGCAGGCGAAACAAACGAGTTAGCTTCAAATCTGTGCGAAACACATGACTTAGCTTCAAATTCATGCGAAACACATGGTTTAGCTTCATATTCTTGCGAAACAAATGGTTTAGATTCAGGTACTTGTGATAAACATGATTTAGCTTCAAATGCAGGCGAAACATCGAGTTAGTTTCACATCCATGCGAAACACATGATTTAGTTTCAAATCAATGCGAAGTAGTAGACATAGCATCAAATCCAAGCGAAACACATGACTTACCTTCAAATTAATGCGAAGTAGAAGGCTTATCCTCAAAGCCATGCGACACAAATGATTCTGCTTCAAATAGTTGCTATATGATTGATTTAGCTTCAAATGCATGCGAAACAAACAACTTAGCTACAAATCCAAGCGAAACACATGATTTAGTTCCAAATCAATGCGAAGTCGAAGGCTTAGCTTCAAATCCATGCGACACAAATGATTTAGCTTCAAATGCTTGCGATATAAACGATATACCTTCAAATGTAGGCAAAACAAACGAGTTAGCTTTAAATCCATGCGGAACACATGATTTAGCTTCAAATCAATGCGAAGCACATGGTTTAGCTTCATATGCATGCGAAACAAGTGGCTTAGATTCAGATACTTGTGATAAACACGATTTAGCTTCAACTGCATGCGAAACAAACGAGTTAGTTTAAAATCCAAGCGAAACACACGATTTAGCTTCAAATCAATGCGAAGTAGAAGGCTTAGCTTCAAATCGAT
>NW_027476906.1:0-122344 GCF_051020955.1 Megalopta genalis | reverse complement strand
GCTTTTGAAGCTATATCACTTATATCGCAAGTATTTGAAGCTAAATCATATGTGTCGCATGGATTTGAAGCTGAACCTACTACATCGCATTGATTTGAAGATAAATCTTGTGTATCGCATGGATTTGACGCTAAACCTTCTACATCGCATTGATTTGAAGCTATATCATTTGTTTCGCATGGATTTGAATCTAAGCCTTGTCCTTCGAATTGATTTGAAGCTAAATCATGTGTTTCGTATGGATTTGAAGCTAAACCTTCTACATCGCATTGATTTGAAGCTAAACCTTCTACATTCTCTTGATTTGAAGCTAAACCTTCTACCTCTTATTGTTTTGAAGCTAAACCTTCTACATCGCATTGATTTGCAGCTAAATCATGTGTTTCGCATGGATTTGAAGCTAACTCGTTCGTTGCGCATGCAGTTAAATCTAAATAACGTATATCACAAGTATTTGAAGCTAAACCATTTGATTCGCATTGATTTGAAGCTAAGCCTTCTACTTCGCATTAATTGGAAAATAAATCACGTGTTTTGCATGGATTTGAAGCTAAACCTTCTACATCGCATTGATTTGAAGCTAAATCATGTGTTTTGCATGCAGTTGTAGCTAAATAATGTATATCACAAGTATTTGTAGCTAAACCATTTGTTTCGCATGGATTTGAAGCTACGCCTTCTACTTCGCATTGATTTGAAGCTAAATCATTTGTTTCGCATGGATTTGAATCTAAGCCTTGTCCTTCGAATTGATTTGAAGCTAAATCAAGTGTTTCGTATGGATTTGAAGCTAAACCTTCTACATCGCATTGACTTGAAGCTAAACCTTCTACATCGCATTGATTTGCAGCTAAATAATGTGTTTCGCATGGATTTGAAGCTAACTCGTTAGTTTCGCATGCAGTTGTACCTAAATAATCTATATCACAAGTATTTGTAGCTAAACCATTTGTTTCGCATGGATTTGAAGCTACGCCTTCTACTTCTCATTGATTTGAAGCTAAATCATTTGTTTCGCATGGAATTGAAGCCACCTCGTTTGTTCCTCCAGCTTTTGAAGCTATATCACTTATATCGCAAGTATTTGAAGCTAAATCATATGTGTCACATGGATTTGAAGCTGAACCTTCTACATCGCATTGATTTGAAGCTAAATCTTGTGTATCGCATGGATTTGAAGCTAAACCTTCTATATCACATTGATTTGCAGCTAAATCATGTGTTTCGCATGGATTTGAAACTAACTCGTTCTGTTCGCCTGCAGTTGAATCTACATGACTTATATCGCTAGTATTTGAAGCTAAATCATGTGTATCGCATGGATTTTGAAGCTAACTCGTTTGATTAGTCTTCATTTGAAGCTATATCACTTACACCACAAGTGTTTGAAGCTATATCATTTGTTTCGCATGGATTTGAAGCTAAACCTTCTTCATCGCATTGATTTGCAGATAAATCACGTGTTTCGCATGGATTTGAAGCTAACTCGTTCGTTGCGCATGCAGTTAAATCTAAATACCGTATATCACAAGTATTTGAAGCGAAACCATTTGATTCGCATGGATTTGAAGCTAAGCCTTCTACTTCGCATTAATTGGAAGATAAATCACGTGTTTTGCATGGATTTGAAGCTAAACCTTCTACATCGCATTGATTTGAAGCTAAATCATGTGTTTCGCATTGATTTGAAGCTAAATCATGTGTTTTGCATGCAGTTGTAGCTAAATAATGTATATCACAAGTATTTGTAGCTAAACCATTTGTTTCGCATGGATTTGAAGCTACGCCTTCTACTTCGCATTGATTTGAAGCTAAATCATTTGTTTCGCATGGAATTGAAGCTACCTCGTTTGTTCCTCCTGCTTTTGAAGCTATATCACTTATATCGCAAGTATTTGAAGCTAAATCATATGTGTCGCATTGATTTGAAGCTGAACCTTCTACATTGCATTGACTTGAAGCTATACCTTCTACATCGCATTGATTTGCAGCTAAATAATGTGTTTCGCATGGATTTGAAGATAACTCTTTAGTTTCGCATGCAGTTGTAGCTAAATAATCTATATCACAAGTATTTGTAGCTAAACCATTTGTTTCGCATGGAATTGAAGCCACCTCGTTTGTTCCTCCAGCTTTTGAAGCTATATCACTTATATCGCAAGTATTTGAAGCTAAATCATATGTGTCGCATGGATTTGAAGCTGAACCTACTACATCGCATTGATTTGAAGATAAATCTTGTGTATCGCATGGATTTGACGCTAAACCTTCTACATCGCATTGATTTGAAGCTATATCATTTGTTTCGCATGGATTTGAATCTAAGCCTTGTCCTTCGAATTGATTTGAAGCTAAATCATGTGTTTCGTATGGATTTGAAGCTAAACCTTCTACATCGCATTGATTTGAAGCTAAACCTTCTACATTCTCTTGATTTGAAGCTAAACCTTCTACCTCTTATTGTTTTGAAGCTAAACCTTCTACATCGCATTGATTTGCAGCTAAATCATGTGTTTCGCATGGATTTGAAGCTAACTCGTTCGTTGCGCATGCAGTTAAATCTAAATAACGTATATCACAAGTATTTGAAGCTAAACCATTTGATTCGCATTGATTTGAAGCTAAGCCTTCTACTTCGCATTAATTGGAAAATAAATCACGTGTTTGGCATGGATTTGAAGCTAAACCTTCTACATCGCATTGATTTGAAGCTAAATCATGTGTTTTGCATGCAGTTGTAGCTAAATAATGTATATCACAAGTATTTGTAGCTAAACCATTTGTTTCGCATGGATTTGAAGCTACGCCTTCTACTTCGCATTGATTTGAAGCTAAATCATTTGTTTCGCATGGATTTGAATCTAAGCCTTGTCCTTCGAATTGATTTGAAGCTAAATCAAGTGTTTCGTATGGATTTGAAGCTAGACCTTCTACATCGCATTGACTTGAAGCTAAACCTTCTACATCGCATTGATTCGCAGCTAAATAATGTGTTTCGCATGGATTTGAAGCTATCTCGTTTGTTCCCTCAGCTTTTGAAGCTATATCACTTATATCGCAAGTATTTGAAGCTAAATCATATGTGTCTCATGGATTTGAAGCTGAACCTACTACATCGCATTCATTTGAAGCTAAATCATGTGTATCGCATGGATTTGAAGCTAACTCGTTTGTTTTGCATGCAGTTGTAGCTAAATAATGTATATCACAAGTATTTGTAGCTAAACCATTTGTTTTGCATGGATTTGAAGCTAAGCCTTCTACTTCGCATTCATTTGAAGCTAAATCATGTGTTTCGTATGGATTTGAGGCTAAACCTTCTACATCGCATTGATTTGCAGATAAATCATGTGCTTCGCATGGATTTGAAGCTTACACGTTCGTTTCGCCTGCAGTTGAATCTACATCACTTATATCGCTAATATTTGAAGCTAAATCATGTGTATCGCGTGGATTTTGAAGCAAACTCGTTTGATTAGTCTTCATTTGAAGCTATATCACTTATACCCCAAGTGTTTGAAGCTAAATCATTTGTTTCGCGTGGATTTGAAGCTAAACCTTTCACATCGCATTGATTTGAAGCTAAATCATGTGTTTCGTATGGATTTGAAGCTAACTCGTTAGTTTCGCATGCAGTTGTACCTAAATAATCTATATCACAAGTTTTTGTAGCTAAACCATTTGTTTCGCATGGATTTGAAGCTACGCCTTCTACTTCTCATTGATTTGAAGCTAAATCATTTGTTTCGCATGGAATTGAAGCCACCTCGTTTGTTCCTCCAGCTTTTGAAGCTATATCACTTATATCGCAAGTATTTGAAGCTAAATCATATGTGTCACATGGATTTGAAGCTGAACCTTCTATATCGCATTGATTTGAAGCTAAATCTTGTGTATCGCATGGATTTGAATCTAAACCTTCTATATCACATTGATTTGCAGCTAAATCATGTGTTTCGCATGGATTTGAAACTAACTCGTTCTGTTCGCCTGCAGTTGAATCTACATGACTTATATCGCTAGTATTTGAAGCTAAATCATGTGTATCGCTTGGATTTTGAAGCTAACTCGTTTGATTAGTCTTCGTTTGAAGCTATATCACTTACACCACAAGTGTTTGAAGCTATATCATTTGTTTCGCATGGATTTGAAGCTAAACCTTCTTCATCGCATTGATTTGCAGATAAATCATGTGTTACGCATGGATTTGAAGCTAACTCGTTCGTTGCGCATGCAGTTAAATCTAAATAACGTATATCACAAGTATTTGAAGCTAAACCATTTGATTCGCATGGATTCGAAGCTAAGCCTTCTACTTCGCATTAATTGGAAGATAAATCACGTGTTTTGCATGGATTTGAAGCTAAACCTTCTACATCGCATTGATTTGAAGCTAAATCATGTGTTTCGCATTAATTTGAAGCTAAATCATGTGTTTTGCATGCAGTTGTAGCTAAATAATGTATATCACAAGTATTTGTATCTAAACCATTTGTTTCGCATGGATTTGAAGCTACGCCTTCTACTTCGCATTGATTTGAAGCTAAATCATTTGTTTCGCATGGAATTGAAGCTACCTCGTTTGTTTCGCATGCAGTTGTAGCTAAATAATGTATATCACAAGTATTTGTAGCTAAACCATTTGTTTTGCATGGATTTGAAGCTAAACCTTCTACTTCGCATTCATTTGAAGCTAAATCATTTGTTTCGCATGGATTTGAATCTAAGCCTTGTCCTTCGAATTGATTTGAAGCTAAATCATGTGTTTCGTATGGATTTGAAGCTAAATCATTTGTTTCGCGTGGATTTGAAGCTAAACCTTTCACATCGCATTGATTTGAAGCTAAATCATGTGTTTCGTATGGATTTGAAGCTAACTCGTTAGTTTCGCATGCAGTTGTACCTAAATAATCTATATCACAAGTTTTTGTAGCTAAACCATTTGTTTCGCATGGATTTGAAGCTACGCCTTCTACTTCTCATTGATTTGAAGCTAAATCATTTGTTTCGCATGGAATTCAAGCCACCTCGTTTGTTCCTCCAGCTTTTGAAGCTATATCACTTATATCGCAAGTATTTGAAGCTAAATCATATGTGTCGTATGGATTTGAAGCTAAACCTTCTACATCGCATTGACTTGAAGCTATACCTTCTACATCGCATTGATTTGCAGCTAAATAATGTGTTTCGCATGGATTTGAAGATAACTCTTTAGTTTCGCATGCAGTTGTAGCTAAATAATCTATATCACATGTATTTGTAGCTAAACCATTTGTTTCGCATGGAATTGAAGCCACCTCGTTTGTTCCTCCAGCTTTTGAAGCTATATCACTTATATCGCAAGTATTTGAAGCTAAATCATATGTGTCGCATGGATTTGAAGCTGAACCTACTACATCGCATTGATTTGAAGATAAATCTTGTGTATCGCATGGATTTGACGCTAAACCTTCTACATCGCATTGATTTGAAGCTATATCATTTGTTTCGCATGGATTTGAATCTAAGCCTTGTCCTTCGAATTGATTTGAAGCTAAATCATGTGTTTCGTATGGATTTGAAGCTAAACCTTCTACATCGCATTGATTTGAAGCTAAACCTTCTACATTCTCTTGATTTGAAGCTAAACCTTCTACCTCTTATTGTTTTGAAGCTAAACCTTCTACATCGCATTGATTTGCAGCTAAATCATGTGTTTCGCATGGATTTGAAACTAACTCGTTCGTTGCGCATGCAGTTAAATCTAAATAACGTACATCACAAGTATTTGAAGCTAAACCATTTGATTCGCATTGATTTGAAGCTAAGCCTTCTACTTCGCATTAATTGGAAAATAAATCACTTGTTTTGCATGGATTTGAAGCTAAACCTTCTACATCGCATTGATTTGAAGCTAAATCATGTGTTTCGCATTGATTTGAAGCTAAATCATGTGTTTTGCATGCAGTTGTAGCTAAATAATGTATATCACAAGTATTTGTAGCTAAACCATTTGTTTCGCATGGATTTGAAGCTACGCCTTCTACTTCGCATTGATTTGAAGCTAAATCATTTGTTTCGCATGGATTTGAATCTAAGCCTTGTCCTTCGAATTGATTTGAAGCTAAATCAAGTGTTTCGTATGGATTTGAAGCTAAACCTTCTACATCGCATTGACTTGAAGCTAAACCTTCTACATCGCATTGATTTGCAGCTAAATAATGTGTTTCGCATGGATTTGAAGCTAAATCGTTAGTTTCGCATGCAGTTGTACCTAAATAATCTATATCACAAGTATTTGTAGCTAAACCATTTGTTTCGCATGGATTTGAAGCTACGCCTTCTACTTCTCATTGATTTGAAGCTAAATCATTTGTTTCGCATGGAATTGAAGCCACCTCGTTTGTTCCTCCAGCTTTTGAAGCTATATCACTTATATCGCAAGTATTTGAAGCTAAATCATATGTGTCAAATGGATTTGAAGCTGAACCTTCTACATCGCATTGATTTGAAGCTAAATCTTGTGTATCGCATGGATTTGAAGCTAAACCTTCTATATCACATTGATTTGCAGCTAAATCATGTGTTTCGCATGGATTTGAAGCTAACTCGTTTGTTTCGCATGCAGTTGTAGCTAAATAACGTATATCACTAGTATTTGTAGCTAAACCATTTGTTTTGCATGGATTTGAAGCTAAGCCTTCTACTTCGCATTCATTTGAAGCTAAATCATTTGTTTCGCATCGAATTGAAGCTACCTCGTTTGTTCCTCCAGCTTTTGAAGCTATATCACTTATATCGCATGGATTTGAAGCTGAACCTACTACATCGCATTGATTTGAATCTAAATCTTGTGTATCGCATGGATCTGAAGCTAAGCCTTCTAGTTCGCATTGATTTGGAGTTAAATCATTTGTTTCGCATGGAATTGAAGCTTCCTCGTTTGTTCCTCCAGCTTTTGAAGCTATTTCACTTATATCGCAAGGATTTGAAGATAAATCATATGTGTCGCATGGTTTTGAAGCTGAACCTTCTACATCGCATTGATTTGAATCTAAATCTTGTGTATCGCATGGATTTGAAGCTAAACCTTCTACATCACATTGATTTGCAGCTAAATCATGTGTTTCGCATGGATTTGAAGCTAACTCGTTCGTTTCGCCTGCAGTTGAACCTACATCACTAATATCGCAAGTATTTGAAGCTAAATCATGTATATCGCGTGGATTTTGAAGCTAACTCGTTCGTTTTGCCTGCAGTTGAATCTACATCACTTATATCGCAAGTGTTTGAAGCTAAATCATTTGTTTCGCATGGATTTGTATCTAAGCATTCTACTTCGAATTGATTTGAAGCTAAATCATGTGTTTCGTATGGATTTGAAGCTGAACCTCCTACATCGCATTGATTTGAAGCTAAATCATGTGTATCGCATGGATTTGAAGTTAACTCGTTTGTTTCACATGCAGTTGTAGCTAAATAATGTATATCACAAGTATTTGTAGTTAAACCATTTGTTTTGCATGGTTTTGAAGCTAAGTCTTCTACTTCGCATTCTTTTGAAGCTAAATCATTTGTTTCGCGTGGATTTGAATCTAAGCATTGGACTTCGAATTGATTTGAAGCTAAATCATGTGTTTCGTATGGATTTGAAGCTACGCCTTCTACTTCGCATTGATTTGAAGCTACATCATGTGTCTCGCATGGAATTGAAGCTACCTCGTTTGTTCCTACAGCTTTTCAAGCTATATCACTTATATCGCAAGTATTTGAAGCTAAATCATATGTGTCGCATGGATTTGAAGCTGAACCTTCTACATCGCATTGATTTGAAGCTAAATCTTGTGTATCGCATGGATTTGAAGCTAAACCTTCTACATCACATTGATTTGCAGCTAAATCATGTGTTTCGCATGGATTTGAAAGTAAATCGTTCGTGTAGCCTGCAGTTGAATCTACATCACTTATATCGCAAGTGTTTGAAGCTAAATCATGTGTATCGCGTGGATTTTGAAGCTAACTCGATTGATTAGTCTGCATTTGAAGCTATATCACTTATACCCCAAGTGTTTGAAGCTAAATCATTTGTTTCGCGTGGATTTGATGCTAAACCTTCTACATCGCATTGATTAGAAGTTAAATCATGTGTCGCGCATGGATTTGAAGCTAACTCGTTAGTTTCGCATGCAGTTGCAGCTAAATAATGTATATCACAAGTATTCGTAACTAAACCATTTGTTTTGCATGGATTTGAAGCTAAACCTTCTACATCACATTGATTTGCAGCTAAATTATGTGTTTCGCATGGATTTGAAGCTAACTCGTTCGTGTAGCCTGCAGTTGAACCTACATCACTTATATCGTTCGTTGCGCATGCTGTTAAATCTAAGTAACATATTTCACAAGTATTCTTAGCTAAACCATTTGTTTCGCATGGATTTGAAGCTATGCCTTCTACTTCGCATTCATTTTAATCTAAATCATTTCTTACGCATGGATTTGAATCTAAGCCTTGTCTTTCGAATTGATTTGAAGCTAAATCATGTGTTTCGTATGGATTTGAAGCTAAACCTTCCACATCGCATTGATTTGAAGCTAAACCTTCTACATTCTATTGATTTGAAGCTAAACATTCTACATCGCATTGATTTGAAGCTAAGTCATGTGTTTCGCTTGCATTTGAAGCTAATCCATCTACATCGCATCGATTTTAAGCTAAATCATTTCTTTCGCTTAGATTTCAAGCTAACTCGTTTGTTTCGTCTGCATTTGAGGCTATATCACTTATATCGCAAATATCTGAAGCTAAATCATTTGTTTAGCTTGGATTTGAATCTAAGCCTTCTCCTTCGAATTGACTTGAAGCGAAATCATGTGTCTCGCTTGGATTTGAAGCTAAGCCTTCTACTTCGAATTGATTTGAAGCTAAATCATGTGTTTCGCATGGATCTGAAGTTAACTCGATCGGTTCGCCTGCAGTTGAACCTACATCACTAATATCGCAAGTATTTGAAGCTAAATCATGTATATCGCGTGGATTTTGAAGCTAACTTGTTTCATTAGTCTGCATTTGAAGCTATAACACTTATACCCCAAGTGTTTGAAGCTAAATCATTTGTTTTGCATGGATTTGAAGCTAAGCCTTCTACTTCGCATTCATTTGAAGCTAAATCATTTGTTTCGCATGGATTTGAATCTAAGCATTGTACTTCGAATTGATTTGAAGCTAAATCATGTGTTTCGTATGGATTTGAAGCTCAACCTTCTACATCGCATTGATTTGAAGCTAAATCATGTGTCTCGCATGGAATTGAAGCTATCTCGTTTGTTCCCTCAGCTTTTGAAGCTATATCACTTATATCGCAAGTATTTGAAGCTAAATCATATGTGTCTCATGGATTTGAAGCTGAACCTACTACATCGCATTCATTTGAAGCTAAATCATGTGTATCGCATGGATTTGAAGCTAACTCGTTTGTTTTGCATGCAGTTGTAGCTAAATAATGTATATCACAAGTATTTGTAGCTAAACCATTTGTTTCGCATGGATTTGAATCTAAGCCTTGTCCTTCGAATTGACTTGAAGCTAAATCATGTGTTTCGTATGGATTTGAGGCTAAACCTTCTACATCGCATTGATTTGCAGATAAATCATGTGTTTCGCATGGATTTGAAGCTTACACGTTCGTTTCGCCTGCAGTTGAATCTACATCACTTATATCGCTAATATTTGAAGCTAAATCATGTGTATCGCGTGGATTTTGAAGCTAACTCGTTTGATTAGTCTTCATTTGAAGCTATATCACTTACACCCCAAGAGTTTGAAGCTATATTATTTGTTTCGCATGGATTTGAAGCTAAACCTACTTCATCGCATTGATTTGCAGCTAAATCATGTGTTTCGCATGGATTTGAAGCTAACTCGTTTGTTTCGCATGCAGTTGTAGCTAAATAACGTATATCACAAGTATTTGTAGCTAAACCATTTGTTTTGCATGGATTTGAAGCTAAGCCTTCTACTTCGCATTCATTTGAAGCTAAATCATTTGTTTCGCATGGATTTGAATCTAAGCCTTGTCCTTCGAATTGATTTGAAGCTAAATCATGTGTTTCGTATGTATTTGATGCTAAACCTTCTACATCGCATTGATTTGAAGCTAAACCTACTATATTCTATTGCTTTGAAGCTAAACCTTCTACATCGCATTGATTTGAAGATAAATCGTGTGTTTCGCATGGATTTGAAGCTAACTCGTTAGTTTCGCATGCAGTTGTAGCTAAGTAATGTATATCACAAGTATTTGTAGCTAAACCATTTGTTTCGCATGGATTTGGAGCTACGCCTTCTACTTCGCATTCATTTGAAGCTAAATCATTTGTTTCGCATCGAATTGAAGCTACCTCGTTTGTTCCTCCAGCTTTTGAAGCTATATCACTTATATCGCATGGATTTGAAGCTGAACCTACTACATCGCATTGATTTGAATCTAAATCTTGTGTATCGCATGGATCTGAAGCTAAGCCTTCTAGTTCGCATTGATTTGGAGTTAAATCATTTGTTTCGCATGGAATTGAAGCTTCCTCGTTTGTTCCTCCAGCTTTTGAAGCTATTTCACTTATATCGCAAGGATTTGAAGATAAATCATATGTGTCGCATGGTTTTGAAGCTGAACCTTCTACATCGCATTGATTTGAATCTAAATCTTGTGTATCGCATGGATTTGAAGCTAAACCTTCTACATCACATTGATTTGCAGCTAAATCATATGTTTCGCATGGATTTGAAGCTAACTCGTTCGTTTCGCCTGCAGTTGAAACTACATCACTAATATCGCAAGTATTTGAAGCTAAATCATGTATATCGCGTGGATTTTGAAGCTAACTCGTTCGTTTAGCCTGCAGTTGAATCTACATCACTTATATCGCAAGTGTTTGAAGCTAAATCATTTGTTTCGCATGGATTTGAATCTAAGCATTCTACTTCGAATTGATTTGAAGCTAAATCATGTGTTTCGTATGGATTTGAAGCTGAACCTTCTACATCGCATTGATTTGAAGCTAAATCATGTTTCTCGCATGGATTTGAAGCTATCTCGTTTGTTTCGCATGCAGTTGTAGCTAAATAATGTATATCACAAGTATTTGTAGCTAAACCATTTGTTTTGCATGGATTTGAAGCTAAGCCCTCTACTTCGCATTCATTTGAAGCTAAATCATTTGTTTCGCATGGATTTGAATCAAAGCCTTGTCCTTCGATTTGATTTGAAGCTGAATCATGTGTTTCGTTTGGATTTGAAGCTAAACCTTCTACATCGCATTGATTTGAAGCTAATCCTTCAATATTCTATTGATTTGAAGCAGAACCTTCTACCTCTTATTGATTTGAAGCTAAACCTTCTACATCGCATTGATTTGAAGCTAAATCTTGTGTATGTCAAGGATTTGAAGCTAAACCTTCTACATCGTATTGATTTGAAGCTAAATCATGTGTATCGCATGGATTTGAAGCTAACTCGTTCGTTTCGCCTGTATTTGAAGCTATATCACTTACATCGCAAGTATTTGAAGCTAAATCATGTGTATCGCATGGATTTGAAGCTAAACCTTCTACATCGCATTGATTTGAAGCTAAATCATGTATATAGCATGGATTTGAAGCTATCTCATTTATTTCGCATGCAGTTGTAGCTAAATAATGTATATCACAAGTATTTGTAGCTAAACCATTTGTTTTGCATGGATTTGAAGCTAAGCCTTCTACTTCGCATTCATTTGAAGCTAAATCATTTGTTTCGCATGGATTTGAATCTAAGCCTTGTCCTTCGAATTGATTTGAAGCTAAATCATGTGTTTCGTATGGATTTGAAGCTAAACCTTCTACATCGGATTGATTTGAAGCTAAACCTTCTATATTCTATTGATTTGAAGCAGAACCTTCTACCCCTTATTGATTTGAAACTAAACCTTCTACATCGCATTGATTTGAACCTAAATCTTGTGTATCGCATGGATTTGAAGCTAAACCTTCTACATCGCATTGATTTGAAGCTAAATCATGTGTATCGCATGGATTTGAAGCTAACTCGTTCGTTTCGCCTGTATTTGAAGCTATATCACTTACATCGCAAGTATTTGAAGCTAAATCATGTGTATCGCATGGATTTGAAGCTAAACCTTCTACATCGCATTGATTTGAAGCTAAATCATGTTTCTCGCATGGAATTGAAGCTACCTCGTTTGTTCCTACAGCTTTTGAAGCTATATCACTTATATCGCAAGTATTTGAAGCTAAATCGAATGTGTCGCATGGATTTGAAGCTGAACCTACTACATCGCATTGATTTGAAGCTAAATCTTGTGTATCGCATGGATTTGAAGCTGAACCTTCTACATCGCATTGATTTGAAGCTAAATCATGTGTTTCGCATGGATTTGAAGATAACTCGTTCGTTTCGCCTGCAGTTGAATCTACATCACTTATATCGCTAGTATTTGAAGCTAAATCATGTGTATCGCGTGGATTTTGAAGCTAACTCGATTGATTAGTCTTCATTTGAAGCTATATCACTTACACACCAAGCGTTTGAAGCTACATCATTTGTTTCGCATGGATTTGAAGCTACTCCTTCTACTTCGCATTGATTTGAAGCTAAATCATTTGTTTCGCATAGAATTGAAGCTACCTCGTTTGTTCGTCCTGCTTTTGAAGCTATATCACTTATATCGCATGGATTTGAAGCTGAACCTACTACATCGCATTGATATGAAGCTAAATCTTGTATATCGCATGGATTTGGAGCAAACTATCTACATCGCATTGATTTGTAGCTTAATCATGTGTATCGCATGGATTTGAAGCTAAATCTTCTACATCGCATTGATTTGAAGCTAAATCATTTGTTTCGCATGGATTTGAATCTAAGCCTTGTCCTTCGAATTGATTTGAAGCTAAATCATGTGTTTCGTATGGATTTGAAGCTAAACCTTCTACATCGCATTGATTTGAAGCTAAACCTTCTACATTATATTGATTTGAAGCTAAACCTTCTACCTCTTATTGTTTTGAAGCTGAAACTTCTACATCGCATTGATTTGAAGCTAAATCATGTTTCTCGCATGGATTTGAAGCTATCTCGTTTATTTCGCATGCAGTTGTAGCTAAATAATGTATATCACATGTATTTGTAGCTAAACCATTTGTTTTGCATGGATTTGAAGCTAAGCCTTCTACTTCGCATTCATTTGAAGCTAAATCATTTGTTTCGCATGGATTTGAATCTAAGCCTTGTCCTTCGAATTGATTTGAATCTAAATCATGTGTTTCGTATGGATTTGAAGCTAAACCTTCTACATCGGATTGATTTGAAGCTAAACCTTCTATATTCTATTGATTTGAAGCAGAACCTTCTACCCATTATTGATTTGAAACTAAACCTTCTACATCGCATTGATTTGAACCTAAATCTTGTGTATCGCATGGATTTGAAGCTAAACCTTCTACATCACATTGATTTGTAGCTAAACCATTTGTTTTGCATGGATTTGAAGCTAAGCCTTCTACTTCGCATTCATTTGAAGCTAAATCATTTGTTTCGCATGGATTTGAATCTAAGCCTTGTCCTTCGAATTGATTTGAAGCTAAATCATGTGTTTCGTATGGATTTGAAGCTAAACCTTCTACATCGGATTGATTTGAAGCTAAACCTTCTATATTCTATTGATTTGAAGCAGAACCTTCTACCTCTTATTGATTTGAAACTAAACCTTCTACATCGCATTGATTTGAACCTAAATCTTGTGTATCGCATGGATTTGAAGCTAAACCTTCTACATCGCATTGATTTGAAGCTTAATCATGTGTATCGCATGGATTTGAAGCTAAATCTTCTACATCGCATTGATTTGAAGCTAAATCATTTGTTTCGCATGGATTTGAATCTAAGCCTTGTCCTTCGAATTGATTTGAAGCTAAATCATGTGTTTCGTATGGATTTGAAGCTAAACCTTCTACATCGCATTGATTTGAAGCTAAACCTTCTACATTATATTGATTTGAAGTTAAACCTTCTACCTCTTATTGTTTTGAAGCTGAAACTTCTACATCGCATTGATTTGAAGCTAAATCATATTTCTCGCATGGATTTGAAGCTATCTCGTTTATTTCGCATGCAGTTGTAGCTAAATAATGTATATCACAAGTATTTGTAGCTAAACCATTTGTTTTGCATGGATTTGAAGCTAAGCCTTCTACTTCGCATTCATTTGAAGCTAAATCATTTGTTTCGCATGGATTTGAATCTAAGCCTTGTCCTTCGGATTGATTTGAAGCTAAATCATGTGTTTCGTATGGATTTGAAGCTAAACCTTCTACATCGGATTGATTTGAAGCTAAACCTTCTATATTCTATTGATTTGAAGCAGAACCTTCTACCTCTTATTGATTTGAAACTAAACCTTCTACATCGCATTGATTTGAACCTAAATCTTGTGTATCGCATGGATTTGAAGCTAAACCTTCTACATCGCATTGATTTGAAGCTAAATCATGTGAATCGCATGGATTTGAAGCTGACTCGTTCGTATAGCATGCAGTTGTAGCTAAATGATGTATATCAGAATTATTTGTAGCTAAACCATTTGTTTTGCATGGATTTGAAGCTAAGCCTTCTACTTCGCATTCATTTGAAGCTAAATCATTTGTTTCGCATGGATTTGAATCTAAGCCTTGTCCTTCGAATTTATTTGAAGCTGAATCTTGTGTATGTCATGCATTTGAAGCAAAACCTTCTACATCGCATTGATTTGAAGCTAATCCTTCTATATTCTATTGATTTGAAGCAGAACCTTCTACCTCTTATTGATTTGAAGCTAAACCTTCTACATCGCATTGATTTGAAGCTAAATCTTGTGTATGTCAAGGATTTGAAGCTAAACCTTCTACATCGTATTGATTTGAAGCTAAATCATGTGTATCGCATGGATTTGAAGCTAACTCGTTCATTTCGCCTGTATTTGAAGCTATATCACTTACATCGCAAGTATTTGAAGCTAAATCATGTGTATCGCATGGATTTGAAGCTAAACCTTCTACATCGCATTGATTTGAAGCTAAATCATGTATATAGCATGGATTTGAAGCTATCTCATTTATTTCGCATGCAGTTGTAGCTAAATAATGTATATCACAAGTATTTGTAGCTAAACCATTTGTTTTGCATGGATTTGAAGCTAAGCCTTCTACTTCGCATTCATTTGAAGCTAAATCATTTGTTTCGCATGGATTTGAATCTAAGCCTTGTCCTTCGAATTGATTTGAAGCTAAATCATGTGTTTCGTATGGATTTGAAGCTAAACCTTCTACATCGGATTGATTTGAAGCTAAACCTTCTATATTCTATTGATTTGAAGCAGAACCTTCTACCCCTTATTGATTTGAAACTAAACCTTCTACATCGCATTGATTTGAACCTAAATCTTGTGTATCGCATGGATTTGAAGCTAAACCTTCTACATCGCATTGATTTGAAGCTAAATCATGTGTATCGCATGGATTTGAAGCTAACTCGTTCGTTTCGCCTGTATTTGAAGCTATATCACTTACATCGCAAGTATTTGAAGCTAAATCATGTGTATCGCATGGATTTGAAGCTAAACCTTCTACATCGCATTGATTTGAAGCTAAATCATGTTTCTCGCATGGAATTGAAGCTACCTCGTTTGTTCCTACAGCTTTTGAAGCTATATCACTTATATCGCAAGTATTTGAAGCTAAATCGAATGTGTCGCATGGATTTGAAGCTGAACCTACTACATCGCATTGATTTGAAGCTAAATCTTGTGTATCGCATGGATTTGAAGCTGAACCTTCTACATCGCATTGATTTGAAGCTAAATCATGTGTTTCGCATGGATTTGAAGATAACTCGTTCGTTTCGCCTGCAGTTGAATCTACATCACTTATATCGCTAGTATTTGAAGCTAAATCATGTGTATCGCGTGGATTTTGAAGCTAACTCGATTGATTAGTCTTCATTTGAAGCTATATCACTTACACACCAAGCGTTTGAAGCTACATCATTTGTTTCGCATGGATTTGAAGCTACTCCTTCTACTTCGCATTGATTTGAAGCTAAATCATTTGTTTCGCATGGATTTGAATCTAAGCCTTGTCCTTCGAATTGATTTGAAGCTAAATCATGTGTTTCGTATGGATTTGAAGCTAAACCTTCTACATCGCATTGATTTGAAGCTAAACCTTCTACATTATATTGATTTGAAGCTAAACCTTCTACCTCTTATTGTTTTGAAGCTGAAACTTCTACATCGCATTGATTTGAAGCTAAATCATGTTTCTCGCATGGATTTGAAGCTATCTCGTTTATTTCGCATGCAGTTGTAGCTAAATAATGTATATCACATGTATTTGTAGCTAAACCATTTGTTTTGCATGGATTTGAAGCTAAGCCTTCTACTTCGCATTCATTTGAAGCTAAATCATTTGTTTCGCATGGATTTGAATCTAAGCCTTGTCCTTCGAATTGATTTGAAGCTAAATCATGTGTTTCGTATGGATTTGAAGCTAAACCTTCTACATCGGATTGATTTGAAGCTAAACCTTCTATATTCTATTGATTTGAAGCAGAACCTTCTACCCATTATTGATTTGAAACTAAACCTTCTACATCGCATTGATTTGAACCTAAATCTTGTGTATCGCATGGATTTGAAGCTAAACCTTCTACATCACATTGATTTGTAGCTAAACCATTTGTTTTGCATGGATTTGAAGCTAAGCCTTCTACTTCGCATTCATTTGAAGCTAAATCATTTGTTTCGCATGGATTTGAATCTAAGCCTTGTCCTTCGAATTGATTTGAAGCTAAATCATGTGTTTCGTATGGATTTGAAGCTAAACCTTCTACATCGGATTGATTTGAAGCTAAACCTTCTATATTCTATTGATTTGAAGCAGAACCTTCTACCTCTTATTGATTTGAAACTAAACCTTCTACATCGCATTGATTTGAACCTAAATCTTGTGTATCGCATGGATTTGAAGCTAAACCTTCTACATCGCATTGATTTGAAGCTTAATCATGTGTATCGCATGGATTTGAAGCTAAATCTTCTACATCGCATTGATTTGAAGCTAAATCATTTGTTTCGCATGGATTTGAATCTAAGCCTTGTCCTTCGAATTGATTTGAAGCTAAATCATGTGTTTCGTATGGATTTGAAGCTAAACCTTCTACATCGCATTGATTTGAAGCTAAACCTTCTACATTATATTGATTTGAAGTTAAACCTTCTACCTCTTATTGTTTTGAAGCTGAAACTTCTACATCGCATTGATTTGAAGCTAAATCATATTTCTCGCATGGATTTGAAGCTATCTCGTTTATTTCGCATGCAGTTGTAGCTAAATAATGTATATCACAAGTATTTGTAGCTAAACCATTTGTTTTGCATGGATTTGAAGCTAAGCCTTCTACTTCGCATTCATTTGAAGCTAAATCATTTGTTTCGCATGGATTTGAATCTAAGCCTTGTCCTTCGGATTGATTTGAAGCTAAATCATGTGTTTCGTATGGATTTGAAGCTAAACCTTCTACATCGGATTGATTTGAAGCTAAACCTTCTATATTCTATTGATTTGAAGCAGAACCTTCTACCTCTTATTGATTTGAAACTAAACCTTCTACATCGCATTGATTTGAACCTAAATCTTGTGTATCGCATGGATTTGAAGCTAAACCTTCTACATCGCATTGATTTGAAGCTAAATCATGTGAATCGCATGGATTTGAAGCTGACTCGTTCGTATAGCATGCAGTTGTAGCTAAATGATGTATATCAGAATTATTTGTAGCTAAACCATTTGTTTTGCATGGATTTGAAGCTAAGCCTTCTACTTCGCATTCATTTGAAGCTAAATCATTTGTTTCGCATGGATTTGAATCTAAGCCTTGTCCTTCGAATTTATTTGAAGCTGAATCTTGTGTATGTCATGCATTTGAAGCAAAACCTTCTACATCGCATTGATTTGAAGCTAAATCATGTTTCTCGCATGGAATTGAAGCTACCTCGTTTGTTCCTACAGCTTTTGAAGCTATATCACTCATATCGCAAGTATTTGAAGCTAAATCGAATGTGCCGCATGGATTTGAAGCTGAACCTACTACATCGCATTGATTTGAAGCTAAATCTTGTGTATCGCATGGATTTGAAGCTGAACCTTCTACATCGCATTGATTTGAAGCTAAATCATGTGTTTCGCATGGATTTGAAGATAACTCGTTCGTTTCGCCTGCAGTTGAATCTACATCACTTATATCGCTAGTATTTGAAGCTAAATCATGTGTATCGCGTGGATTTTGAAGCTAACTCGATTGATTAGTCTTCATTTGAAGCTATATCACTTACACCCCAAGCGTTTGAAGCTACATCATTTGTTTCGCATGGATTTGAAGCTAATCCTTCTTCATCGCATTGATTTGCATTGATTTAACGCTAACTCGTTCGTTGCGCATGCAGTTGTAGCTAAATAATGTATATCACAAGTATTTGTAGCTAAACCATTTGTTTCGCATGGATTTGAAGCTACGCCTTCTACTTCGCATTGATTTGAAGCTAAATCATTTGTTTCGCATGGATTTGAATCAAAGCCTTGTCCTTCGAATTGATTTGAAGCTAAATCATGTGTTTCGTATGGATTTGAAGCTAAACCTTCTACATCGGATTGATTTGAAGCTAAACCTTCTATATTCTATTGATTTGAAGCAGAACCTTCTACCCATTATTGATTTGAAACTAAACCTTCTACATCGCATTGATTTGAACCTAAATCTTGTGTATCGCATGGATTTGAAGCTAAACCTTCTACATCACATTGATTTGTAGCTAAACCATTTGTTTTGCATGGATTTGAAGCTAAGCCTTCTACTTCGCATTCATTTGAAGCTAAATCATTTGTTTCGCATGGATTTGAATCTAAGCCTTGTCCTTCGAATTGATTTGAAGCTAAATCATGTGTTTCGTATGGATTTGAAGCTAAACCTTCTACATCGGATTGATTTGAAGCTAAACCTTCTATATTCTATTGATTTGAAGCAGAACCTTCTACCCATTATTGATTTGAAACTAAACCTTCTACATCGCATTGATTTGAACCTAAATCTTGTGTATCGCATGGATTTGAAGCTAAACCTTCTACATCACATTGATTTGTAGCTAAACCATTTGTTTTGCATGGATTTGAAGCTAAGCCTTCTACTTCGCATTCATTTGAAGCTAAATCATTTGTTTCGCATGGATTTGAATCTAAGCCTTGTCCTTCGAATTGATTTGAAGCTAAATCATGTGTTTCGTATGGATTTGAAGCTAAACCTTCTACATCGGATTGATTTGAAGCTAAACCTTCTATATTCTATTGATTTGAAGCAGAACCTTCTACCTCTTATTGATTTGAAACTAAACCTTCTACATCGCATTGATTTGAACCCTAAATCTTGTGTATCGCATGGATTTGAAGCTAAACCTTTTACATCGCATTGATTTGAAGCTTAATCATGTGTATCGCATGGATTTGAAGCTAAATCTTCTACATCGCATTGATTTGAAGCTAAATCATTTGTTTCGCATGGATTTGAATCTAAGCCTTGTCCTTCGAATTGATTTGAAGCTAAATCATGTGTTTCGTATGGATTTGAAGCTAAACCTTCTACATCGCATTGATTTGAAGCTAAACCTTCTACATTATATTGATTTGAAGTTAAACCTTCTACCTCTTATTGTTTTGAAGCTGAAACTTCTACATCGCATTGATTTGAAGCTAAATCATATTTCTCGCATGGATTTGAAGCTATCTCGTTTATTTCGCATGCAGTTGTAGCTAAATAATGTATATCACAAGTATTTGTAGCTAAACCATTTGTTTTGCATGGATTTGAAGCTAAGCCTTCTACTTCGCATTCATTTGAAGCTAAATCATTTGTTTCGCATGGATTTGAATCTAAGCCTTGTCCTTCGGATTGATTTGAAGCTAATCATGTGTTTCGTATGGATTTGAAGCTAAACCTTCTACATCGGATTGATTTGAAGCTAAACCTTCTATATTCTATTGATTTGAAGCAGAACCTTCTACCTCTTATTGATTTGAAACTAAACCTTCTACATCGCATTGATTTGAACCTAAATCTTGTGTATCGCATGGATTTGAAGCTAAACCTTCTACATCGCATTGATTTGAAGCTAAATCATGTGAATCGCATGGATTTGAAGCTGACTCGTTCGTATAGCATGCAGTTGTAGCTAAATGATGTATATCAGAATTATTTGTAGCTAAACCATTTGTTTTGCATGGATTTGAAGCTAAGCCTTCTACTTCGCATTCATTTGAAGCTAAATCATTTGTTTCGCATGGATTTGAATCTAAGCCTTGTCCTTCGAATTTATTTGAAGCTGAATCTTGTGTATGTCATGCATTTGAAGCAAAACCTTCTACATCGCATTGATTTGAAGCTAAATCATGTTTCTCGCATGGAATTGAAGCTACCTCGTTTGTTCCTACAGCTTTTGAAGCTATATCACTCATATCGCAAGTATTTGAAGCTAAATCGAATGTGCCGCATGGATTTGAAGCTGAACCTACTACATCGCATTGATTGAAGCTAAATCTTGTGTATCGCATGGATTTGAAGCTGAACCTTCTACATCGCATTGATTTGAAGCTAAATCATGTGTTTCGCATGGATTTGAAGATAACTCGTTCGTTTCGCCTGCAGTTGAATCTACATCACTTATATCGCTAGTATTTGAAGCTAAATCATGTGTATCGCGTGGATTTTGAAGCTAACTCGATTGATTAGTCTTCATTTGAAGCTATATCACTTACACCCCAAGCGTTTGAAGCTACATCATTTGTTTCGCATGGATTTGAAGCTATCCTTCTTCATCGCATTGATTTGCATTGATTTAACGCTAACTCGTTCGTTGCGCATGCAGTTGTAGCTAAATAATGTATATCACAAGTATTTGTAGCTAAACCATTTGTTTCGCATGGATTTGAAGCTACGCCTTCTACTTCGCATTGATTTGAAGCTAAATCATTTGTTTCGCATGGATTTGAATCAAAGCCTTGTCCTTCGATTTGATTTGAAGCTAAATCATGTGTTTTGTATGGTTTTGAAGCTAAACCTTCTACATCGCATTGATTTGAAGCTAAACCTTCTATATTCTATTGATTTGAAGCAGAACCTTCTACCTCTTATTGATTTGAAGCTAAACCTTCTACATCGCATTGATTTGAATCTAAATCTTGTGTATCGCATGGATTTGAAGCTAAACCTTCTACATCGCATTGATTTGTAGCTAAATCATGTATATAGCATGGATTTGAAGCTATCTCGTTTATTTCGCACGCAGTTGTAGCTAAATAATGTATATCACAAGTATTTGTAGCTAAACCATTTGTTTTGCATGGATTTGAAGCTAAGCCTTCTACTTCGCATTCATTTGAAGCTAAATCATTTGTTTCGCATGGATTTGAATCTAAGCCTTGTCCTTCGAATTGATTTGAAGATAAATCATGTGTTTCGTATAGATTTGAAGCTAAACCTTCTACATCGCATTGATTTGAAGCTAAACCTTCTATATTCTATTGATTTGAAGCAGAACCTTCTACCTCTTATTGATTTGAAGCTAAACCTTCTACATCGCATTGATTTGAAGCTAAGCCTTCTACTTCGCATTCATTTGAAGCTAAATCATTTGTTTCGCATGGATTTGAATCTAAGCCTTGTCCTTCGAATTGATTTGAAGCTGAATCTTGTGTATGACATGCATTTGAAGCTAAACCTTCTACATCGCATTGATTTGAAGCTAAATCATGTGTATCTCATGGATTTGAAGCTAACTCGTTAGTTTCGCCTGTATTTGAAGCTATATCACTTATATCGCAAGTATTCGAAGCTAAATCATGTGTATCGCATGGATTTGTTGCTAAACCTTCTACATCGCATTGATTTGAAGCTAAATCATTTGTTTCGCATGGATTTGAATCTAAGCCTTGTCCTTCGAATTGATGTGAAGCTAAATCATGTGTTTCGTATGGATTTGATGCTAAAACTTCTACATCGCATTGATTTGAAGCTAAACCTTCTACATTATATTGATTTGAAGATAAACCTTCTACCTCTTATTGTTTTGAAGCTAAAACTTCTACATCGCATTGATTTGAAGCTAAATCATGTTTCTCGCATGGATTTGAAGCTATCTCGTTTGTTTCGCATGCAGTTGTAGCTAAATAATGTATATCACAAGTATTTGTAGCTAAACCATTTGTTTTGAATGGATTTGAACCTAAATCTTCTACTTCCCATTGATTTGAAGCTAAATCATGTATTTCGCTTGGATTTGAAGCTAACTCGTTTGTTTCGCATGCAGTTGAAGATAAATTATGTATATCACAAGTATTTGAAGCTAAACCACTTGTTTCTCATGGATTTGAAGGTAAATCTTCTACTTCGCATTGATTTGAAGTTAAATTATGTGTTACGCTTGGATTTGAAGATCACTCGTTTGTTTCGCCTGCATTTGAATCTATATCACTTATATCGAATTATTTGAAGCTAAATCATTTGTTTCGCATGTATTTGAACCTAAATCTTCTACTTCGCATTGATTTGAAGCTAAATCATGTGTTACGCTTGGATTTGATGATGACTCGTTTGTTTCGCCTGCATTCGAAGCTATATCACTTGTATCGCAAGTATAAGAAGCTAAATAATTTGTGTTCCATGGATTTGTTGCTAAGCCTTCTACTTCGCATTGATTTGAAGCTAAATCATGTGTTTCGCTTGGATTTGAAGATAACTCGTTTGTTTCGCATGCAGTTGAAGGTAAATCATGTATATCACAAGTATTTGTAGCTGAACCATTTGTTTCGCATGTATTTGAAACTAAATCTTCTACTTCGCATTGATTTGAAGTTAAATCATGTGTTACGCTTGGATTTGAAGATCACTCGTTTGTTTCGCCTGCATTTGAGGCTATATCACTTATATCGCAAGTATAAGAAGCTAAATAATTTGTGTTGCATGAATTTGATGCTAAGCCTTCTACTTCGCATTGATTTGAAGTTAAGTCATGTGTTACGCTTGGATTTAAAGCTCACTCGTGTGTTTCGCCTGCATTTGAAGCTATATCACTTGTATCACACATATATGAAGCTAAATAATTTGTGTCGAATGAATTTGATGCTAAGGCTTCTATTTCGCATTGATTTCTAGCTAAATCATGTGTTTCGCTTGGATTTGAAGCTAACTCGTTTGTTTCGCATGCAGTTGAAGCTAAATCACGTATACCACAAGTATTTGAAGCTAAACCATTTGTTTCGCATGGATTTGAAGGTACGTCTTCTACTTCCCATTGATTTGAAGTTAACTCGTGTGTTACGCTTGGATTTGAAGCTAACTCGTTTGTTTCGCATGCAGTTGAAGGTAAATCATGTATATCACAAGTATTTGAAGCTGAACCATTTGTTTCGCATGTATTTGAACCTAAATCTTCTACTTCGCATTGATTTGAACTTAAATCATGTGTTACGCTTGGATTTAAAGCTCACTCGTTTGTTTCGCCTGCATTTGAAGCTATATCACTTATATCGCAAATATAAGAAGCTAAATAATTTGTGTTGCATGAATTTGATGCTAAGCCTTCTATTTCGCATTGATTTGAAGCTAACTCGATTGTTTCGCCCGTATTTGAAGCTGTTTCATTTATACCACAAGTATTTGAAGCTAAATCATTCGTTTTGCATGGCTTTGAAGCTAACTCGTTTGTATCGGATGCAGTTGAATCTATATCATGTATATCACAAGTATTTGAAGCTAAACCATTTGATTCGCATGGATTTAAAGCTAAATCGTTTGTTTGGCATGCAGTTGTAGCTAAATCATGTATATCAGAAGTATTTGAAGCAAAACCATTTGATTCGCATGGATTTGAAGCTGACTCGCTTGTTTCGCATCCAGTTGAAGCTAAATCATTTATGTCGCAAGTATTTGATGGTATATCATTTGTTTCTTATGGATTTGAAGCTAAACCTTCTACTTCGCATTGATTTGAAGCTAAATCATGGTGATTCGCATGGATTTGAATCTAAGCCTTGTCCTTCGAATTGATTTGAAGCTAAATCATGTGTTTCGTATGGATTTGAAGCTAAACCTTCTACATCGGATTGATTTGAAGCTAAACCTTCTATATTCTATTGATTTGAAGCAGAACCTTCTACCTCTTATTGATTTGAAACTAAACCTTCTACATCGCATTGATTTGAACCTAAATCTTGTGTATCGCATGGATTTGAAGCTAAACCTTCTACATCGCATTGATTTGAAGCTTAATCATGTGTATCGCATGGATTTGAAGCTAAATCTTCTACATCGCATTGATTTGAAGCTAAATCATTTGTTTCGCATGGATTTGAATCTAAGCCTTGTCCTTCGAATTGATTTGAAGCTAAATCATGTGTTTCGTATGGATTTGAAGCTAAACCTTCTACATCGCATTGATTTGAAGCTAAACCTTCTACATTATATTGATTTGAAGTTAAACCTTCTACCTCTTATTGTTTTGAAGCTGAAACTTCTACATCGCATTGATTTGAAGCTAAATCATATTTCTCGCATGGATTTGAAGCTATCTCGTTTATTTCGCATGCAGTCGTAGCTAAATAATGTATATCACAAGTATTTGTAGCTAAACCATTTGTTTTGCATGGATTTGAAGCTAAGCCTTCTACTTCGCATTCATTTGAAGCTAAATCATTTGTTTCGCATGGATTTGAATCTAAGCCTTGTCCTTCGGATTGATTTGAAGCTAAATCATGTGTTTCGTATGGATTTGAAGCTAAACCTTCTACATCGGATTGATTTGAAGCTAAACCTTCTATATTCTATTGATTTGAAGCAGAACCTTCTACCTCTTATTGATTTGAAACTAAACCTTCTACATCGCATTGATTTGAACCTAAATCTTGTGTATCGCATGGATTTGTAGCTAAACCTTCTACATCGCATTGATTTGAAGCTTAATCATGTGTATCGCATGGATTTGAAGCTAAATCTTCTACATCGCATTGATTTGAAGCTAAATCATTTGTTTCGCATGGATTTGAAGCTAAGCCTTCTACTTCGCATTCATTTGAAGCTAAATCATTTGTTTCGCATGGATTTGAATCTAAGCCTTGTCCTTCGAATTTATTTGAAGCTGAATCTTGTGTATGTCATGCATTTGAAGCTAAACCTTCTACATCGCATTGATTTGAAGCTAAATCATGTTTCTCGCATGGAATTGAAGCTACCTCGTTTGTTCCTACAGCTTTTGAAGCTATATCACTTATATCGCAATTATTTGAAGCTAAATCGAATGTGCCGCATGGATTTGAAGCTGAACCTACTACATCGCATTGATTTGAAGCTAAATCTTGTGTATCGCATGGATTTGAAGCTGAACCTTCTACATCGCATTGATTTGAAGCTAAATCATGTGTTTCGCATGGATTTGAAGATAACTCGTTCGTTTCGCCTGCAGTTGAATCTACATCACTTATATCGCTAGTATTTGAAGCTAAATCATGTGTATCGCGTGGATTTTGAAGCTAACTCGATTGATTAGTCTTCATTTGAAGCTATATCACTTACACCCCAAGCGTTTGAAGCTACATCATTTGTTTCGCATGGATTTGAAGCTAATCCTTCTTCATCGCATTGATTTGCATTGATTTAACGCTAACTCGTTCGTTGCGCATGCAGTTGTAGCTAAATAATGTATATCACAAGTATTTGTAGCTAAACCATTTGTTTCGCATGGATTTGAAGCTACGCCTTCTACTTCGCATTGATTTGAAGCTAAATCATTTGTTTCGCATGGATTTGAATCAAAGCCTTGTCCTTCGATTTGATTTGAAGTTAAATCATGTGTTTCGTATGGTTTTGAAGCTAAACCTTCTACATCGCATTGATTTGAAGCTAAACCTTCTATATTCTATTGATTTGAAGCAGAACCTTCTACCTCTTATTGATTTGAAGCTAAACCTTCTACATCGCATTGATTTGAAGCTAAATCTTGTGTATCGCATGGATTTGAAGCTAAACCTTCTACATCGCATTGATTTGTAGCTAAATCATGTATATAGCATGGATTTGAAGCTATCTCGTTTATTTCGCACGCAGTTGTAGCTAAATAATGTATATCACAAGTATTTGTAGCTAAACCATTTGTTTTGCATGGATTTGAAGCTAAGCCTTCTACTTCGCATTCATTTGAAGCTAAATCATTTGTTTCGCATGGATTTGAATCTAAGCCTTGTCCTTCGAATTGATTTGAAGATAAATCATGTGTTTCGTATAGATTTGAAGCTAAACCTTCTACATCGCATTGATTTGAAGCTAAACCTTCTATATTCTATTGATTTGAAGCAGAACCTTCTACCTCTTATTGATTTGAAGCTAAACCTTCTACATCGCATTGATTTGAAGCTAAGCCTTCTACTTCGCATTCATTTGAAGCTAAATCATTTGTTTCGCATGGATTTGAATCTAAGCCTTGTCCTTCGAATTGATTTGAAGCTGAATCTTGTGTATGACATGCATTTGAAGCTAAACCTTCTACATCGCATTGATTTGAACCTAAATCATGTGTATCTCATGGATTTGAAGCTAACTCGTTAGTTTCGCCTGTATTTGAAGCTATATCACTTATATCGCAAGTATTCGAAGCTAAATCATATGTATCGCATGGATTTGTTGCTAAACCTTCTACATCGCATTGATTTGAAGCTAAATCATTTGTTTCGCATGGATTTGAATCAAAGCCTTGCCCTTCGATTTGATTTGAAGCTAAATCATGTGTTTCGTATGGTTTTGAAGCTAAACCTTCTACATCGCATTGATTTGAAGCTAAACCTTCTATATTCTATTGATTTGAAGCAGAACCTTCTACCTCTTATTGATTTGAAGCTAAACCTTCTACATCGCATTGATTTGAAGCTAAATCTTGTGTATCGCATGGATTTGAAGCTAAACCTTCTACATCGCATTGATTTGTAGCTAAATCATGTATATAGCATGGATTTGAAGCTATCTCGTTTATTTCGCACGCAGTTGTAGCTAAATAATGTATATCACAAGTATTTGTAGCTAAACCATTTGTTTCGCATGGATTTGAAGCTACGCCTTCTACTTCGCATTGATTTGAAGCTAAATCATTTGTTTCGCATGGATTTGAATCAAAGCCTTGTCCTTCGATTTGATTTGAAGCTAAATCATGTGTTTCGTATGGTTTTGAAGCTAAACCTTCTACATCGCATTGATTTGAAGCTAAACCTTCTATATTCTATTGATTTGAAGCAGAACCTTCTACCTCTTATTGATTTGAAGCTAAACCTTCTACATCGCATTGATTTGAAGCTAAATCTTGTGTATCGCATGGATTTGAAGCTAAACCTTCTACATCGCATTGATTTGTAGCTAAATCATGTATATAGCATGGATTTGAAGCTATCTCGTTTATTTCGCACGCAGTTGTAGCTAAATAATGTATATCACAAGTATTTGTAGCTAAACCATTTGTTTTGCATGGATTTGAAGCTAAGCCTTCTACTTCGCATTCATTTGAAGCTAAATCATTTGTTTCGCATGGATTTGTATCTAAGCCTTGTCCTTCGAATTGATTTGAAGATAAATCATGTGTTTCGTATAGATTTGAAGCTAAACCTTCTACATCGCATTGATTTGAAGCTAAACCTTCTATATTCTATTGATTTGAAGCAGAACCTTCTACCTCTTATTGATTTGAAGCTAAACCTTCTACATCGCATTGATTTGAAGCTAAGCCTTCTACTTCGCATTCATTTGAAGCTAAATCATTTGTTTCGCATGGATTTGAATCTAAGCCTTGTCCTTCGAATTGATTTGAAGCTGAATCTTGTGTATGACATGCATTTGAAGCTAAACCTTCTACATCGCATTGATTTGAAGCTAAATCATGTGTATCTCATGGATTTGAAGCTAACTCGTTAGTTTCGCCTGTATTTGAAGCTATATCACTTATATCGCAAGTATTCGAAGCTAAATCATGTGTATCGCATGGATTTGTTGCTAAACCTTCTACATCGCATTGATTTGAAGCTAAATCATTTGTTTCGCATGGATTTGAATCAAAGCCTTGCCCTTCGATTTGATTTGAAGCTAAATCATGTGTTTCGTATGGTTTTGAAGCTAAACCTTCTACATCGCATTGATTTGAAGCTAAACCTTCTATATTCTATTGATTTGAAGCAGAACCTTCTACCTCTTATTGATTTGAAGCTAAACCTTCTATATCGCATTGATTTGAAGCTAAATCTTGTGTATCGCATGGATTTGAAGCTAAACCTTCTACATCGCATTGATTTGTAGCTAAATCATGTATATAGCATGGATTTGAAGCTATCTCGTTTATTTCGCACGCAGTTGTAGCTAAATAATGTATATCACAAGTATTTGTAGCTAAACCATTTGTTTTGCATGGATTTGAAGCTAAGCCTTCTACTTCGCATTCATTTGAAGCTAAATCATTTGTTTCGCATGGATTTGAATCTAAGCCTTGTCCTTCGAATTGATTTGAAGCTAAATCATGTGTTTCGTATGGATTTGAAGCTAAACCTTCTACATCGCATTGATTTGAAGCTAAACCTTCTATATTCTATTGATTTGAAGCAGAACCTTCTACCTCTTATTGGTTTGAAGCTAAACCTTCTACATCGCATTGATTTGAAGCTAAGCCTTCTACTTCGCATTCATTTGAAGCTAAATCATTTGTTTCGTATGGATTTGAATCTAAGCCTTGTCCTTCGAATTGATTTGAAGCTGAATCTTGTGTATGTCATGCATTTGAAGCTAAACCTTCTACATCGCATTGCTTTGAAGCTAAATCATGTGTATCTCATGGATTTGAAGCTAACTCGTTAGTTTCGCCTGTATTTGAAGCTATATCACTTATATCGCAAGTATTTGAAGCTATATCATGTGCATCGCATGGATTTGAAGCTAAACCTTCTACATCGCATTGATTTGAAGCTAAATCATTTGTTTCGCATGGATTTGAATCTAAGCCTTGTCCTTCGAATTGATGTGAAGCTAAATCATGTGTTTCGTATGGATTTGAAGCTAAAACTTCTACATCGCATTGATTTGAAGCTAAACCTTCTACATTATATTGATTTGAAGATAAACCTTCTACCTCTTATTGTTTTGAAGCTAAAACTTCTACATCGCATTGATTTGAAGCTAAATCATGTTTCTCGCATGGATTTGAAGCTATCTCGTTTGTTTCGCATGCAGTTGTAGCTAAATAATGTATATCACAAGTATTTGTAGCTAAACCATTTGTTTTGAATGGATTTGAACCTAAATCTTCTACTTCCCATTGATTTGAAGCTAAATCACGTATTTCGCTTGGATTTGAAGCTAACTCGTTTGTTTCGCATGCAGTTGAAGATAAATTATGTATATCACAAGTATTTGAAGCTAAACCACTTGTTTCTCATGGATTTGAAGGTAAATCTTCTACTTCGCATTGATTTGAAGTTAAATTATGTGTTACGCTTGGATTTGAAGATCACTCGTTTGTTTCGCCTGCATTTGAATCTATATCACTTATATCGAATTATTTGAAGCTAAATCATTTGTTTCGCATGTATTTGAACCTAAATCTTCTACTTCGCATTGATTTGAAGCTAAATCATGTGTTTCGCTTAGATTTGAAGCTAACTCGTTTGATTCGCATGCAGTTGAAGGTAAATCATGTATATCACAAGTATTTGAAGCTGAACCATTTGTTTCGCATGGATTTGGAGGTACATCTTCTACTTCCCATTGATTTGAACTTAAATCATGTGTTACGCTTGGATTTGAAGATGACTCGTTTGTTTCGCCTGCATTCGAAGCTATATCACTTGTATCGCAAGTATAAGAAGCTAAATAATTTGTGTTCCATGGATTTGTTGCTAAGCCTTCTACTTCGCATTGATTTGAAGCTAAATCATGTGTTTCGCTTGGATTTGAAGATAACTCGTTTGTTTCGCATGCAGTTGAAGGTAAATCATGTATATCACAAGTATTTGTAGCTGAACCATTTGTTTCGCATGTATTTGAAACTAAATCTTCTACTTCGCATTGATTTGAAGTTAAATCATGTGTTACGCTTGGATTTGAAGATCACTCCTTTGTTTCGCCTGCATTTGAGGCTATATCACTTATATCGCAAGTATAAGAAGCTAAATAATTTGTGTTGCATGAATTTGATGCTAAGCCTTCTACTTCGCATTGATTTGAAGTTAAGTCATGTGTTACGCTTGGATTTAAAGCTCACTCGTGTGTTTCGCCTGCATTTGAAGCTATATCACTTGTATCACACATATATGAAGCTAAATAATTTGTGTCGAATGAATTTGATGCTAAGGCTTCTATTTCGCATTGATTTCTAGCTAAATCATGTGTTTCGCTTGGATTTGAAGCTAACTCGTTTGTTTCGCATGCAGTTGAAGCTAAATCACGTATACCACAAGTATTTGAAGCTAAACCATTTGTTTCGCATGGATTTGAAGGTACGTCTTCTACTTCCCATTGATTTGAAGTTAACTCGTGTGTTACGCTTGGATTTGAAGCTAACTCGTTTGTTTCGCATGCAGTTGAAGGTAAATCATGTATATCACAAGTATTTGAAGCTGAACCATTAGTTCCGCATGAATTTGAAGCTAAATCATGTATATCACAATTATTTGAAGCTAAACCATTTGTTTCGCATGGATTTGAAGATAAGCCTTCTACTTCGCATTGATTTGAAGCTAAATCATGTGATTCGCATTGATTTGAAGCTAATACGTTTGCTTCGCCTGCATTTGAAGCTATATCACTCATGGTCGCAAGTATTTGAAGGTAAACCATTCGTTTCGCATGGATTTGAAGCTAACTCTTTTTCTTCGCCTGCATTTCAAGATAAATCATGTATATCACATGTATTTGAAGCTAAACCATTGGTTTCTCATGTATTGGAAGATAATCCTTCTACTTCGCATGGATTTGAAACTAACTCGTTCGTTGCGCATGCAGTTAAATCTAAATTATGTATATCACAAGTATTTGTAGCTAAACCATTTGTTTCGCATGGATTTGAATCTAAGCCTTGTACTCCGAGTTGATTTGAAGCTAAATCATGTGTTTCGCATGGATTTGAAGCTACGCCTTCTACTTCGCATTGATTTGACGCTACCTCGTTTGTTCCTACAGCTTTTCAAGCTATATCACTTATATCGCAAGTATTTGAAGCTAAATCATATGAGTCGCATGGATTTGAAGCTGAAGCTTCTACATCGCATTGATTTGAAGCTAAATCTTGTGTATCGCATGGATTTGAAGCTAAACCTTCTACATCACATTGATTCGCAGCTAAATCATGTGTTTCGCATGGATTTGAAGCTAACTCGTTCGTTTAGCCTGCAGTTGAATCTACATCACTTATATCGCAAGTGTTTGAAGCTAAATCATGTGTATCGCGTGGATTTTGAAGCTAACTCGTTTGATTAGTCTGCATTTCAAGCTATATCACTTATACCCCAAGTGTTTGAAGCTAAATCAATTGTTTCGCGTTGATTTGAAGTTAAACCTTCTACATCGCATTGATCTGAAGCTAAACCATGTGTTTCGCTTGGATTTGAAGCTAAATCTTCTGCATCGCATTGATTTTAAGCTAAATCATGTGTTTCGCTTGGATTCGAAGCTAACTCGTCTGCTTCGAATGCAGCTGAAGCTAAATCATGTATATCACAATTATTTGAATCTAAACCATTTGTATCGCATGGATTTGAAGCTACGCCTTCTACTTCGCATTGATTTGACGCTACCTCGTTTGTTCCTACAGCTTTTCAAGCTATATCACTTATATCGCAAGTATTTGAAGCTAAATCATATGAGTCGCATGGATTTGAAGCTGAAGCTTCTACATCGCATTGATTTGAAGCTAAATCTTGTGTATCGCATGGATTTGAAGCTAAACCTTCTACATCACATTGATTCGCAGCTAAATCATGTGTTTCGCATGGATTTGAAGCTAACTCGTTCGTTTAGCCTGCAGTTGAATCTACATCACTTATATCGCAAGTGTTTGAAGCTAAATCATGTGTATCGCGTGGATTTTGAAGCTAACTCGTTTGATTAGTCTGCATTTCAAGCTATATCACTTATACCCCAAGTGTTTGAAGCTAAATCAATTGTTTCGCGTTGATTTGAAGTTAAACCTTCTACATCGCATTGATCTGAAGCTAAACCATGTGTTTCGCTTGGATTTGAAGCTAAATCTTCTGCATCGCATTGATTTTAAGCTAAATCATGTGTTTCGCTTGGATTCGAAGCTAACTCGTCTGCTTCGAATGCAGCTGAAGCTAAATCATGTATATCACAATTATTTGAATCTAAACCATTTGTATCGCATGGATTTGAAGATACGCCATTTACTTCGCATTGATTTGAAGTTAAATCATGTGATCCGCATGGATTTGACGCTAACTCGTTTATTTCGCCTGCATTTGAAGCTATATCACTTATATCGCAAGAATTTGAAGCCAAATCATTTGTTTCGCGCGGATTTGAAGCTAAACCTTCTACATCGCATTGATTTGAAGCTGAATCATGTGTTTCTCATGGATTTGAAGCTAACTCAATTGTCTCTCCTGAATTTGAAGCTATATCACTTATACCGCATGGATTTGAAGCTGAACCTACTACATCGCATTGATTTGAAGCTAAATCTTGTGTATCGCATGGATCTGAAGTTAAGCCTTCTACTTCGCATTGATTTGAAGATAAATCATTTCTTCGCATGGAATTGAAAATTTCTCGTTTGTTCCTCCAGCTTTTGAAGCTATATCACTTATATCGCAAGTATATGAAGCTAAATCATATGTGTCGCTTGGATTTGAAGCTGATCCTTCTACATCGCATTGATTAGAATCTAAATCTTGTGTGTCGCATGGATTTGAAGCTAAACCTTCTACATCGCATTGATTAGAAGATAAACCTTCTACATTCTATTGATTTGAAGCTAAACCTTCTACCTCTTATTGTTTTGAATCTAAACCTTCTACATCGCATTGATTTGCAGCTAAATTATGTGTTTTGCATGGATTTGATGCTAACTCGTTTGTTTCCCCTGCATTTGAAGCTTTATCAGTTATATCAGAAGTATCTGATGCTAAATCATTTGCTTCGCATGGATTTGATGCTATCCCTTCTACATCGCATTGATTTGAAGCTAAATCATGTGTATCGCATGGATTTTGAAGCTAACACGATTGATTAGTCTTCATTTGAAGCTATATCACTTACACCCCAAGTGTTTGAAGCTATATCATTTGTTTCGCATGGATTTGAAGCTATACCTTCTTTATCGCATTGATTTGCAGCTAAATCATGTGTTTCGCATGGATTTGAAGCTAACTCGTTCGTTTCGCATGCAATTGTAGCTAAATGACGTATATCACAAGTATTTGTAGCTAAACCATTTGTTTTGCATGGATTTGAAGCTAAGCCTTCTACTTCGCATTCATTTGAAGCTAAATCATTTGTTTCGCATGGATTTGAAGCTAACTCGTTAGTTTCGCATGCAGTTGTAGCTAAATAATCTATATCACAAGTATTTGTAGCTAAACCATTTGTTTCGCATGGATTTGAAGCTACGCCTTCTACTTCGCATTGATTTGAAGCTAAATCATTTGTTTCGCATGGAATTGAAGCCTCCTCGTTTGTTCCTCCAGCTTTAGAAGCTATATCACTTATATCGCAAGTATTTGAAGCTAAATCATATGTGTCGCATGGGTTTGAAGCTGAACCTTCTACATCACATTGATTTGAATCTAAATCTTGTGTATTGCATGTATTTGAAGCTAAACCTTCTACATCACATTGATTTGAAGCTAAA
Source organism: Megalopta genalis (assembly GCF_051020955.1). Lineage (NCBI taxonomy): Eukaryota > Metazoa > Arthropoda > Insecta > Hymenoptera > Halictidae > Megalopta > Megalopta genalis. The sequence goes on along the minus strand of NW_027476906.1, from coordinate 88,348 downwards.
TCATGTGTTTCGCATGGATTTGAAGATAACTCGTTCGTTTCGCCTGCAGTTGAATCTACATCACTTATATCGTAAGTATTTGAAGCTAAATCATGTATATCGCGTGGATTTTGAAGCTAACTCGTTTGATTAGTCTGCATTTGAAGCTATATCACTTATACCCCAAGTATTTAAAGCTAAATCATATGTGCCGCATGGATTTGAAGCTGAGCCTTCTACTTCGCATTCATCTGAAGCTAAATCATTTGTTTCGCATGGATTTGAATCTAAGCCTTGCCCTTCGAATTGATTTGTAGCTAAATCATGTGTTTCGTATGGATTTGAAGCTAAACCTTCTACATCGCATTGATTTGCAGCTAAACCTTCTATATTCTATTGATTTGAAGCAGAACCTTCTACCTCTTATTGATTTGAAGCTAAACCTTCTACATCGCATTGATTTGAAGCTAAATCTTGTGTATCGCATGGATTTGAAGCTAAACCTTCTACATCGCATTGATTTGTAGCTAAATCATGTATATAGCATGGATTTGAAGCTATCTCGTTTATTTCGCACGCAGTTGTAGCTAAATAATGTATATCACAAGTATTTGTAGCTAAACCATTTGTTTTGCATGGATTTGAAGCTAAGCCTTCTACTTCGCATTCATTTGAAGCTAAATCATTTGTTTCGCATGGATTTGTATCTAAGCCTTGTCCTTCGAATTGATTTGAAGATAAATCATGTGTTTCGTATAGATTTGAAGCTAAACCTTCTACATCGCATTGATTTGAAGCTAAACCTTCTATATTCTATTGATTTGAAGCAGAACCTTCTACCTCTTATTGATTTGAAGCTAAACCTTCTACATCGCATTGATTTGAAGCTAAGCCTTCTACTTCGCATTCATTTGAAGCTAAATCATTTGTTTCGCATGGATTTGAATCTAAGCCTTGTCCTTCGAATTGATTTGAAGCTGAATCTTGTGTATGACATGCATTTGAAGCTAAACCTTCTACATCGCATTGATTTGAAGCTAAATCATGTGTATCTCATGGATTTGAAGCTAACTCGTTAGTTTCGCCTGTATTTGAAGCTATATCACTTATATCGCAAGTATTCGAAGCTAAATCATGTGTATCGCATGGATTTGTTGCTAAACCTTCTACATCGCATTGATTTGAAGCTAAATCATTTGTTTCGCATGGATTTGAATCAAAGCCTTGCCCTTCGATTTGATTTGAAGCTAAATCATGTGTTTCGTATGGTTTTGAAGCTAAACCTTCTACATCGCATTGATTTGAAGCTAAACCTTCTATATTCTATTGATTTGAAGCAGAACCTTCTACCTCTTATTGATTTGAAGCTAAACCTTCTACATCGCATTGATTTGAAGCTAAATCTTGTGTATCGCATGGATTTGAAGCTAAACCTTCTACATCGCATTGATTTGTAGCTAAATCATGTATATAGCATGGATTTGAAGCTATCTCGTTTATTTCGCACGCAGTTGTAGCTAAATAATGTATATCACAAGTATTTGTAGCTAAACCATTTGTTTTGCATGGATTTGAAGCTAAGCCTTCTACTTCGCATTCATTTGAAGCTAAATCATTTGTTTCGCATGGATTTGAATCTAAGCCTTGTCCTTCGAATTGATTTGAAGCTAAATCATGTGTTTCGTATGGATTTGAAGCTAAACCTTCTACATCGCATTGATTTGAAGCTAAACCTTCTATATTCTATTGATTTGAAGCAGAACCTTCTACCTCTTATTGGTTTGAAGCTAAACCTTCTACATCGCATTGATTTGAAGCTAAGCCTTCTACTTCGCATTCATTTGAAGCTAAATCATTTGTTTCGTATGGATTTGAATCTAAGCCTTGTCCTTCGAATTGATTTGAAGCTGAATCTTGTGTATGTCATGCATTTGAAGCTAAACCTTCTACATCGCATTGCTTTGAAGCTAAATCATGTGTATCTCATGGATTTGAAGCTAACTCGTTAGTTTCGCCTGTATTTGAAGCTATATCACTTATATCGCAAGTATTTGAAGCTATATCATGTGCATCGCATGGATTTGAAGCTAAACCTTCTACATCGCATTGATTTGAAGCTAAATCATTTGTTTCGCATGGATTTGAATCTAAGCCTTGTCCTTCGAATTGATGTGAAGCTAAATCATGTGTTTCGTATGGATTTGAAGCTAAAACTTCTACATCGCATTGATTTGAAGCTAAACCTTCTACATTATATTGATTTGAAGATAAACCTTCTACCTCTTATTGTTTTGAAGCTAAAACTTCTACATCGCATTGATTTGAAGCTAAATCATGTGTATCGCATGGATTTTGAAGCTAACACGATTGATTAGTCTTCATTTGAAGCTATATCACTTACACCCCAAGTGTTTGAAGCTATATCATTTGTTTCGCATGGATTTGAAGCTATACCTTCTTTATCGCATTGATTTGCAGCTAAATCATGTGTTTCGCATGGATTTGAAGCTAACTCGTTCGTTTCGCATGCAATTGTAGCTAAATGACGTATATCACAAGTATTTGTAGCTAAACCATTTGTTTTGCATGGATTTGAAGCTAAGCCTTCTACTTCGCATTCATTTGAAGCTAAATCATTTGTTTCGCATGGATTTGAAGCTAACTCGTTAGTTTCGCATGCAGTTGTAGCTAAATAATCTATATCACAAGTATTTGTAGCTAAACCATTTGTTTCGCATGGATTTGAAGCTACGCCTTCTACTTCGCATTGATTTGAAGCTAAATCATTTGTTTCGCATGGAATTGAAGCCTCCTCGTTTGTTCCTCCAGCTTTAGAAGCTATATCACTTATATCGCAAGTATTTGAAGCTAAATCATATGTGTCGCATGGGTTTGAAGCTGAACCTTCTACATCACATTGATTTGAATCTAAATCTTGTGTATTGCATGTATTTGAAGCTAAACCTTCTACATCACATTGATTTGAAGCTAAATCATGTGTTTCGCATGGATTTGAAGATAACTCGTTCGTTTCGCCTGCAGTTGAATCTACATCACTTATATCGTAAGTATTTGAAGCTAAATCATGTATATCGCGTGGATTTTGAAGCTAACTCGTTTGATTAGTCTGCATTTGAAGCTATATCACTTATACCCCAAGTATTTAAAGCTAAATCATATGTGCCGCATGGATTTGAAGCTGAGCCTTCTACTTCGCATTCATCTGAAGCTAAATCATTTGTTTCGCATGGATTTGAATCTAAGCCTTGCCCTTCGAATTGATTTGTAGCTAAATCATGTGTTTCGTATGGATTTGAAGCTAAACCTTCTACATCGCATTGATTTGCAGCTAAACCTTCTATATTCTATTGATTTGAAGCAGAACCTTCTACCTCTTATTGATTTGAAGCTAAACCTTCTACATCGCATTGATTTGAAGCTAAATCTTGTGTATCGCATGGATTTGAAGCTAAACCTTCTACATCGCATTGATTTGTAGCTAAATCATGTATATAGCATGGATTTGAAGCTATCTCGTTTATTTCGCACGCAGTTGTAGCTAAATAATGTATATCACAAGTATTTGTAGCTAAACCATTTGTTTTGCATGGATTTGAAGCTAAGCCTTCTACTTCGCATTCATTTGAAGCTAAATCATTTGTTTCGCATGGATTTGTATCTAAGCCTTGTCCTTCGAATTGATTTGAAGATAAATCATGTGTTTCGTATAGATTTGAAGCTAAACCTTCTACATCGCATTGATTTGAAGCTAAACCTTCTATATTCTATTGATTTGAAGCAGAACCTTCTACCTCTTATTGATTTGAAGCTAAACCTTCTACATCGCATTGATTTGAAGCTAAGCCTTCTACTTCGCATTCATTTGAAGCTAAATCATTTGTTTCGCATGGATTTGAATCTAAGCCTTGTCCTTCGAATTGATTTGAAGCTGAATCTTGTGTATGACATGCATTTGAAGCTAAACCTTCTACATCGCATTGATTTGAAGCTAAATCATGTGTATCTCATGGATTTGAAGCTAACTCGTTAGTTTCGCCTGTATTTGAAGCTATATCACTTATATCGCAAGTATTCGAAGCTAAATCATGTGTATCGCATGGATTTGTTGCTAAACCTTCTACATCGCATTGATTTGAAGCTAAATCATTTGTTTCGCATGGATTTGAATCAAAGCCTTGCCCTTCGATTTGATTTGAAGCTAAATCATGTGTTTCGTATGGTTTTGAAGCTAAACCTTCTACATCGCATTGATTTGAAGCTAAACCTTCTATATTCTATTGATTTGAAGCAGAACCTTCTACCTCTTATTGATTTGAAGCTAAACCTTCTACATCGCATTGATTTGAAGCTAAATCTTGTGTATCGCATGGATTTGAAGCTAAACCTTCTACATCGCATTGATTTGTAGCTAAATCATGTATATAGCATGGATTTGAAGCTATCTCGTTTATTTCGCACGCAGTTGTAGCTAAATAATGTATATCACAAGTATTTGTAGCTAAACCATTTGTTTTGCATGGATTTGAAGCTAAGCCTTCTACTTCGCATTCATTTGAAGCTAAATCATTTGTTTCGCATGGATTTGAATCTAAGCCTTGTCCTTCGAATTGATTTGAAGCTAAATCATGTGTTTCGTATGGATTTGAAGCTAAACCTTCTACATCGCATTGATTTGAAGCTAAACCTTCTATATTCTATTGATTTGAAGCAGAACCTTCTACCTCTTATTGGTTTGAAGCTAAACCTTCTACATCGCATTGATTTGAAGCTAAGCCTTCTACTTCGCATTCATTTGAAGCTAAATCATTTGTTTCGTATGGATTTGAATCTAAGCCTTGTCCTTCGAATTGATTTGAAGCTGAATCTTGTGTATGTCATGCATTTGAAGCTAAACCTTCTACATCGCATTGCTTTGAAGCTAAATCATGTGTATCTCATGGATTTGAAGCTAACTCGTTAGTTTCGCCTGTATTTGAAGCTATATCACTTATATCGCAAGTATTTGAAGCTATATCATGTGCATCGCATGGATTTGAAGCTAAACCTTCTACATCGCATTGATTTGAAGCTAAATCATTTGTTTCGCATGGATTTGAATCTAAGCCTTGTCCTTCGAATTGATGTGAAGCTAAATCATGTGTTTCGTATGGATTTGAAGCTAAAACTTCTACATCGCATTGATTTGAAGCTAAACCTTCTACATTATATTGATTTGAAGATAAACCTTCTACCTCTTATTGTTTTGAAGCTAAAACTTCTACATCGCATTGATTTGAAGCTAAATCATGTTTCTCGCATGGATTTGAAGCTATCTCGTTTGTTTCGCATGCAGTTGTAGCTAAATAATGTATATCACAAGTATTTGTAGCTAAACCATTTGTTTTGAATGGATTTGAACCTAAATCTTCTACTTCCCATTGATTTGAAGCTAAATCATGTATTTCGCTTGGATTTGAAGCTAACTCGTTTGTTTCGCATGCAGTTGAAGATAAATTATGTATATCACAAGTATTTGAAGTTAAACCACTTGTTTCTCATGGATTTGAAGGTAAATCTTCTACTTCGCATTGATTTGAAGTTAAATTATGTGTTACGCTTGGATTTGAAGATCACTCGTTTGTTTCGCCTGCATTTGAATCTATATCACTTATATCGAATTATTTGAAGCTAAATCATTTGTTTCGCATGTATTTGAACCTAAATCTTCTACTTCGCATTGATTTGAAGCTAAATCATGTGTTTCGCTTAGATTTGAAGCTAACTCGTTTGATTCGCATGCAGTTGAAGGTAAATCATGTATATCACAAGTATTTGAAGCTGAACCATTTGTTTCGCATGGATTTGGAGGTACATCTTCTACTTCCCATTGATTTGAACTTAAATCATGTGTTACGCTTGGATTTGAAGATGACTCGTTTGTTTCGCCTGCATTCGAAGCTATATCACTTGTATCGCAAGTATAAGAAGCTAAATAATTTGTGTTCCATGGATTTGTTGCTAAGCCTTCTACTTCGCATTGATTTGAAGCTAAATCATGTGTTTCGCTTGGATTTGAAGATAACTCGTTTGTTTCGCATGCAGTTGAAGGTAAATCATGTATATCACAAGTATTTGTAGCTGAACCATTTGTTTCGCATGTATTTGAAACTAAATCTTCTACTTCGCATTGATTTGAAGTTAAATCATGTGTTACGCTTGGATTTGAAGATCACTCGTTTGTTTCGCCTGCATTTGAGGCTATATCACTTATATCGCAAGTATAAGAAGCTAAATAATTTGTGTTGCATGAATTTGATGCTAAGCCTTCTACTTCGCATTGATTTGAAGTTAAGTCATGTGTTACGCTTGGATTTAAAGCTCACTCGTGTGTTTCGCCTGCATTTGAAGCTATATCACTTGTATCACACATATATGAAGCTAAATAATTTGTGTCGAATGAATTTGATGCTAAGGCTTCTATTTCGCATTGATTTCTAGCTAAATCATGTGTTTCGCTTGGATTTGAAGCTAACTCGTTTGTTTCGCATGCAGTTGAAGCTAAATCACGTATACCACAAGTATTTGAAGCTAAACCATTTGTTTCGCATGGATTTGAAGGTACGTCTTCTACTTCCCATTGATTTGAAGTTAACTCGTGTGTTACGCTTGGATTTGAAGCTAACTCGTTTGTTTCGCATGCAGTTGAAGGTAAATCATGTATATCACAAGTATTTGAAGCTGAACCATTAGTTCCGCATGAATTTGAAGCTAAATCATGTATATCACAATTATTTGAAGCTAAACCATTTGTTTCGCATGGATTTGAAGATAAGCCTTCTACTTCGCATTGATTTGAAGCTAAATCATGTGATTCGCATTGATTTGAAGCTAATACGTTTGCTTCGCCTGCATTTGAAGCTATATCACTCATGGTCGCAAGTATTTGAAGGTAAACCATTCGTTTCGCATGGATTTGAAGCTAACTCTTTTTCTTCGCCTGCATTTCAAGATAAATCATGTATATCACATGTATTTGAAGCTAAACCATTGGTTTCTCATGTATTGGAAGATAATCCTTCTACTTCGCATGGATTTGAAACTAACTCGTTCGTTGCGCATGCAGTTAAATCTAAATTATGTATATCACAAGTATTTGTAGCTAAACCATTTGTTTCGCATGGATTTGAATCTAAGCCTTGTACTCCGAGTTGATTTGAAGCTAAATCATGTGTTTCGCATGGATTTGAAGCTACGCCTTCTACTTCGCATTGATTTGACGCTACCTCGTTTGTTCCTACAGCTTTTCAAGCTATATCACTTATATCGCAAGTATTTGAAGCTAAATCATATGAGTCGCATGGATTTGAAGCTGAAGCTTCTACATCGCATTGATTTGAAGCTAAATCTTGTGTATCGCATGGATTTGAAGCTAAACCTTCTACATCACATTGATTCGCAGCTAAATCATGTGTTTCGCATGGATTTGAAGCTAACTCGTTCGTTTAGCCTGCAGTTGAATCTACATCACTTATATCGCAAGTGTTTGAAGCTAAATCATGTGTATCGCGTGGATTTTGAAGCTAACTCGTTTGATTAGTCTGCATTTCAAGCTATATCACTTATACCCCAAGTGTTTGAAGCTAAATCAATTGTTTCGCGTTGATTTGAAGTTAAACCTTCTACATCGCATTGATCTGAAGCTAAACCATGTGTTTCGCTTGGATTTGAAGCTAAATCTTCTGCATCGCATTGATTTTAAGCTAAATCATGTGTTTCGCTTGGATTCGAAGCTAACTCGTCTGCTTCGAATGCAGCTGAAGCTAAATCATGTATATCACAATTATTTGAATCTAAACCATTTGTATCGCATGGATTTGAAGATACGCCATTTACTTCGCATTGATTTGAAGCTGAATCATGTGTTTCTCATGGATTTGAAGCTAACTCAATTGTCTCTCCTGAATTTGAAGCTATATCACTTATACCGCATGGATTTGAAGCTGAACCTACTACATCGCATTGATTTGAAGCTAAATCTTGTGTATCGCATGGATCTGAAGTTAAGCCTTCTACTTCGCATTGATTTGAAGATAAATCATTTCTTCGCATGGAATTGGAAATTTCTCGTTTGTTCCTCCAGCTTTTGAAGCTATATCACTTATATCGCAAGTATATGAAGCTAAATCATATGTGTCGCTTGGATTTGAAGCTGATCCTTCTACATCGCATTGATTAGAATCTAAATCTTGTGTGTCGCATGGATTTGAAGCTAAACCTTCTACATCGCATTGATTAGAAGATAAACCTTCTACATTCTATTGATTTGAAGCTAAACCTTCTACCTCTTATTGTTTTGAATCTAAACCTTCTACATCGCATTGATTTGCAGCTAAATTATGTGTTTTGCATGGATTTGATGCTAACTCGTTTGTTTCCCCTGCATTTGAAGCTTTATCAGTTATATCAGAAGTATCTGATGCTAAATCATTTGCTTCGCATGGATTTGATGCTATCCCTTCTACATCGCATTGATTTGAAGCTAAATCATGTGTATCGCATGGATTTTGAAGCTAACACGATTGATTAGTCTTCATTTGAAGCTATATCACTTACACCCCAAGTGTTTGAAGCTATATCATTTGTTTCGCATGGATTTGAAGCTATACCTTCTTTATCGCATTGATTTGCAGCTAAATCATGTGTTTCGCATGGATTTGAAGCTAACTCGTTCGTTTCGCATGCAATTGTAGCTAAATGACGTATATCACAAGTATTTGTAGCTAAACCATTTGTTTTGCATGGATTTGAAGCTAAGCCTTCTACTTCGCATTCATTTGAAGCTAAATCATTTGTTTCGCATGGATTTGAAGCTAACTCGTTAGTTTCGCATGCAGTTGTAGCTAAATAATCTATATCACAAGTATTTGTAGCTAAACCATTTGTTTCGCATGGATTTGAAGCTACGCCTTCTACTTCGCATTGATTTGAAGCTAAATCATTTGTTTCGCATGGAATTGAAGCCTCCTCGTTTGTTCCTCCAGCTTTAGAAGCTATATCACTTATATCGCAAGTATTTGAAGCTAAATCATATGTGTCGCATGGGTTTGAAGCTGAACCTTCTACATCACATTGATTTGAATCTAAATCTTGTGTACCGCATGTATTTGAAGCTAAACCTTCTACATCACATTGATTTGAAGCTAAATCATGTGTTTCGCATGGATTTGAAGATAACTCGTTCGTTTCGCCTGCAGTTGAATCTACATCACTTATATCGTAAGTATTTGAAGCTAAATCATGTATATCGCGTGGATTTTGAAGCTAACTCGTTTGATTAGTCTGCATTTGAAGCTATATCACTTATACCCCAAGTATTTAAAGCTAAATCATATGTGCCGCATGGATTTGAAGCTGAGCCTTCTACTTCGCATTCATCTGAAGCTAAATCATTTGTTTCGCATGGATTTGAATCTAAGCCTTGCCCTTCGAATTGATTTGAAGCTAAATCATGTGTTTCGTATGGATTTGAAGCTAAACCTTCTACATCGCATTGATTTGCAGCTAAATCATGTATTTCGCATGGATTTGAAGCTAAACCTTCTACATTGCATTGATTTGCAGCTGATTCATGTGTTTCGCATGGATTTGAAGCTAACTCGTTCGTTTCGCCTGAATTCGAAGCTATATCACTTATATCGCAAATATTTGAAGCTAAAACATGTGTTTCGTTTGGATTTGAAGCTAAACCTTCTGCATCGCATTGATTTGAAGCTAAATCATGTGTCTCGCATGGAATTGAAGCTACCTCGTTTGTTCCTTCAGCTTTTGAAGCTATATCACTTATATCGCAAGTATTTGAAGCTAAATCATATGTGTCACATGGATTTGAAGCTGAACCTACTACAGCGCATTGATTTGAAGCTAAATCTTGTGTATCGCATGGATTTGAAGCTAAACCTTCCACATCGCATTGAGTTGAAGCTAAATCATGTGTATCGCATGGATTTGAAGCTAACTCGTTAGTTTCGCATGCAGTTGAACCTACATCACTTATATCGTAAGTATTTGAAGCTAAATCATGTATATCGCGTGGATTTTGAAGCTAACTCGTTTGATTAGTCTGCATTTGAAGCTATATCACTTATACCCCAAGTGTTTGAAGCTAAGTCATTTGTTTCGCGTGGATTTGAAGCTAAACCTTCTACATCGCATTGATTTGAAGCTAAATCATGTGTCTCGCATGGATTTGTAGCAAACTCGTTTGTTCCGCATGCAGTTGTAGCTAAATAATGTATATCACAAGTATTTGTAGCTAATCCATTTGTTTCGCATGGATCTGAAGCTAAGCCTACTACTTCGCATTGATTTGAAGTTAAATCATTTGTTTCGCATGGAATTGAAGCTTCCTCGTTTGTTTCTCCAGCTTTGAAGCTATATCACTTATATCGCAAGTATTTGAAGCTAAATCATATGTGTCGCATGGATTTGAAGCTGAACCTTCTACATCGCATTGATTTGAAGCTAAATCTTGTGTATCGCATGGATCTGAAGCTAAGCCTTCTACTTCGCATTGATTTGAAGTTAAATCATTTGTTTCGCATGGAATTGAAGCTTCCCCGTTTGTTCCTCCAGCTTTTGAAGCTATATCACTTGTATCGCAAGTATTTGAAGATAAATCATATGTGTCGCATGGATTTGAAGCTGAACCTTCTACATCACATTGATTTGAATCTAAATCTTGTGTATCGCATGTATTTGAAGCTAAACCTTCTACATCGCATTGATTTGCAGCTAAATCATATGTTTCGCATGGATTTGCAGCTAACTCGTTCGTTTCGCCTGCAGTTGAACCTACATCACTTATATCGCAAGTATTTGAAGCTAAATCATGTATATCGCGTGGATTTTGAGGCTAACTCGTTTGATTAGTCTGCATTTGAAGCTATATCACTCATACCCCAAGTGTTTGAAGCTAAGTCATATGTTTCGCGAGGATTTGAAGCTAAACCTTCCACATCGCATTGATTAGAAGCTAAATCATGTGTCTCGCATGGATTTGAAGCTAACTCGTTAGTTTCGCATGCAGTTGTAGCTAAATAATGTATATCACAAGTATTTGTAGCTAAACCATTTGTTTCGCATGGATTTGAAGCAACGCTTTCCACTTCGCATTGATTTGAAGCTAAATCATTTGTTTCGCAAGGAATTGAAGCTACCTCGTTTGTTCCTCCTGCTTTAGAAGCTATATCACTTATATCGCATGGATTTGAAGCTGAACCTACATCGCATTGATTTGAAGCTAAATCTTGTGTATCGCATGGATCTGTAGCTAAGCCTTCTACTTCGCATTGATTTGAAGTTAAATCATTTGTTTCGCATGGAATTGAAGCTTCCTCGTTTGTTCCTCCAGCTTTTGAAGCTATATCGCTCATATCGCAAGTATTTGAAGCTAACTCGTTAGTTTCGCATGCAGTTGTAGCTAAATAATGTATATCACAAGTATTTGTAGCTAAACCATTTGTTTCGCATGGATTTGAAGCAACGCTTTCCACTTCGCATTGATTTGAAGCTAAATCATTTGTTTCGCAAGGAATTGAAGCTACCTCGTTTGTTCCTCCTGCTTTAGAAGCTATATCACTTATATCGCATGGATTTGAAGCTGAACCTACATCGCATTGATTTGAAGCTAAATCTTGTGTATCGCATGGATCTGTAGCTAAGCCTTCTACTTCGCATTGATTTGAAGTTAAATCATTTGTTTCGCATGGAATTGAAGCTTCCTCGTTTGTTCCTCCAGCTTTTGAAGCTATATCGCTCATATCGCAAGTATTTGAAGCTAAATCATATGTGTCGCATGGATTTGAAGCTGAACCTTCTACATCGCATTGAAATGAATCTAAATCTTGTGTATCGCATGGATTTGAAGCTAAACCTTCTACATCGCATTGATTTGCAGCTAAATCATATGTTTCGCATGGATTTGAAGCTAACTCGTTCGTTTCGCCTGCAGTTGAACCTACATCACTTATATCGCAAGTATTTGAAGCTAAATCATGTATATCGCGTGGATTTTGAGGCTAACTCGTTTGATTAGTCTGCATTTGAAGCTATATCACTTATACCCCAAGTGTTTGAAGCTAAGTCATTTGTTTCGCGTGGATTTGAAGCTAAACCTTCTACGTCGCATTGATTTGAAGCTAAATCATATGTGTCGCATGGATTTGAAGCTGAACCTACTACATCGCATTGATTTGAAGCTAAATCTTGTGTATCGCATGGATTTGAAGCTAAACCTTCCACATCGCATTGATTTGAAGCTAAATCATGTGTATCGCATGGATTTGAAGCTAAACCTTCTACATCGCATCGATTTGCAGCTGAATCATGTGTTTCGCATGGATTTGAAGCTACCTCGTTTGTTCCTCCAGCTTTTGAAGCTATATCACTTATATCGCAAGTATTTGAAGCTAAATCATATGTGTCGCATGGATTTGAAGCTGAACCTTCTACATCGCATTGATTTGAAGCTAAATCTTGTGTATCGCATGGATTTGAAGCTAAACCTTCTACATCACATTGATTAGCAGCTATATCATGTGTTTCGCATGGATTTGAAGCTAACTCGTTCGTTTTGCCTGCAGTTGAATCTACATCACTTATATCGCAAGTGTTTGAAGATAAATCATGTGTATCGCGTTGATTTTTAAGCTAACTCGTTTGATTAGTCTGCATTTGAAGCTATATCACTTATACCCCAAGTGTTTGAAGCTAAATCATTTGTTTCGCGTGGATTTGAAGCAAAACCTTCTACATCGCATTGATTTGAAGCTAAATCATGTGTTTCGCATGCAGTTGAAGCTAAATCATGTCTTTCACAAGTATTTGAATATGAACCATTTGAATCGCATTGATTTGAACCTGAGCCTTCTACTTCGCACTGATTTGCAGCTAAATAATGTGTCTCGCATGGATTTGTAGCTAAACCTTCTACATCGCATTGATTTGCAGATGAATCATGTGTTTCGCATGGATTTGAAGCTACCTCGTTTGTTCCTACAGCTTTTGAAGCTATATCACTTATATCGCAAGTATTTGAAGCTAAATCATATGTGTCGCATGGATTTGAAGCTGAACCTACTACATCGCATTCATTTGAAGCTAAATCTTGTGTATCGCATGGATTTGAAGGTAAACCTTCTACATCGCTTTGATTTGAAGATAAATCATGTGTTTCGCATGGATTTGAAGCTAACTCGTTCGTTTCCCCTCCATTTGAAACTATATCACTTATATCGCAAGTGTTTAAAGCTAAATCACATCTGCCGCACGGATTTGAAGCTGAGCCTTCTACTTCGCATTCAACTGAAGCTAAATCATTTGTTTCGCATGGATTTGATCTAAGCCTTGCCCTTCGAATTGATTTGAAGCTAAATCATGTGTTTCGTATGGATTTGAAGCTAAACCTTCTACATCGCATTGATTTGCAGCTAAATCATGTATTTCGCATGGATTTGAAGCTAAACCTTCTACATTGCATTGATTTGCAGCTGATTCATGTGTTTCGCATGGATTTCAAGCTAACTCGTTCGTTTCGCCTGTAGTCGAAGCTATATCACTTATATCGCAAATATTTGAAGCTAAATCATGTGTTACACTTGGATATGAAGCTAAACCTTCTACATCGCATTGATTTGAAGCTAAATCATGTGTCTCGCATGGAATTGAAGCTACCTCGTTTGTTCCTACAGCTTTTGAAACTATATCACTTATATCGCAAGTATTTGAAGCTAAATCATATGTGTCGCATGGATTTGAAGCTGAACCTAATACATCGCATTGATTTGAAGCTAAATCTTGTGTATCGCATGGATTTGAAGCTAAACCTTCTACATCGCATTTATTTGAAGCTAAACCTTCTATATTCCATTGATTTGAAGCTAAACCATCTACCTGTTATAGATTTTAAGCAAACCTTCTACATCGCATTGATTTGAAGATAAATCGTGTGTTTCGCATGGATTTGAAGCTAAACCTTCTACATTGCAATGATTTGCAGCTGATTCATGTGTTTCGCATGGATTTGAAGCTAACTCGTTCGTTTCGCCTGTATTCGAAGCTATATCACTTATATCGCAAATATTTGAAGCTAAATCATGTGTTACACTTGGATATGAAGCTAAACCTTCTACATCGCATTGATTTGAAGCTAAATCATGTGTCTCGCATGGAATTGAAGCTACCTCGTTTGTTCCTACAGCTTTTGAAGCTATATCACTTATATCGCAAGTATTTGAAGCTAAATCATATGTGTCGCATGGATTTGAAGCTGAACCTAATACATCGCATTGATTTGAAGCTAAATCTTGTGTATCGCATGGATTTGAAGCTAAACCTTCTACTTTGCATTCATTTGAAGCTAAATCATTTGCTTCGCAAGGATTTGAATCTACGCCTTGTCCTTCGAATTGATTTGAAGCTAAATCATGTGTTTCGTATGGATTTGAAGCTATACCTTCTACATCGCATTGATTTGAAGCTAAACCTTCTATATTCTATTGATTTGAAGCTAAACCTTCTACCCCTTATTGATTTGAAGCTAAACCTTCTACTTCGCATTGATTTGAAGCTAAATCTTTTGTATCGCATGGATTTGAAGCTAAACCTTCTACATCTCATGGATTTGAAGCTAAATCATGTGAATCGCATGGATTTGAAGCTAACTCGTTCGTTTAGCATGCAGTTGTAGCTAAATGATGTATATCACAAGTATTTGTAGCTAAACCATTTGTTTTGCATGGATTTGAAGCTAAGCCTTCTACTTCGCATTCATTTGAAGCTAAATCATTTGTTTCGCATGGATTTGAAGCTAAACCTTCTACATCGCATTGATTTGCAGCTGAATCATGTGTTTCGCATGGATTTGAAGCTACCTCGTTTGTTCCTACAGCTTTTGAAGCTATATCACTTATATCGCAAGTATTTGAAGCTAAATCATGTGTATCGCGTGGATTTTGAAGCTAACTCGTTTGATTAGTCTTCATTGGAAGCTATATCACTTACACCCCAAGTGTTTGAAGCTATATCATTTGTTTCGCATGGATTTGAATCTAAACCTTCTACATCGCATTGATTTGAAGCTAAATCATGTTTCTCGCATGGAATTGAAACTACCTCGTTTGTTCCTACAGCTTTTGAAGCTATATCACTTATATCGCAAGCATTTGAAGCTAAATCATATGTGTCGCATGGATTTGAAGCTGAACCTACTACATCGCATTGATTTGAAGCTAAATCTTGTGTATCGCATGGATTTGAAGCTAAACCTACTACATCGCATTGATTTGAAGCTAAATCATGTATATAGCATGGATTTGATGCTATCTCATTTGCTTCGCATGCAGTTGTATCTAAATAATGTATATCACAAGTATTTGTAGCTAAACCGTTTGTTTTGCATGGATTTGAAGCTAAGCCTTCTACTTCGCATTCATTTGAAGCTAAATCATTTATTTCGCATGGATTTGAATCTAAGCCTTGTCCTTCGAATTGATTTGAAGCTAAATCATGTGTTTCGTATGGATTTGAAGCTACACCTTCTACATCGCATTGATTTGAAGCTAAAGCATGTGTCTCGCATGGAATTGAAGCTACCTCGTTTGTTCCTACAGCTTTTGAAGGTTTATCACTTATATCGCAAGTATCTGAAGCTAAATCATATGTGTCACATGGATTTGAAGCTGAACCTTCCACATCGCATTGATATGAAGCTAAATCATGTGTATCGCGTGGATTTTGAAGCTAACTCGTTTGATTAGTCTTCATTTGAAGCTATATCATTTATACCCCAAGTGTTTGAAGCTATATCATTTGTATCGCATGGATTTGAAGCTAAACCTTCATCATCGCATTGATTTGCAGCTAAATCATGTGTTTCGCATGCAGTTGAAGCTAAATCATGTCTTTCACAAGTATTTGAAGATGAACCATTTGAATCGCATTGATTTGAACCCGAGCCTTCTACTTCGCACCTATTTGCAGCTAAATAATGTGTTCCGCATGGATTTGAAGTAAACCTTCTACATCCCATGGATTTGAATATAAATCATGTGTTTGGCATGGATTTGAATCTGAACCTACTACATGGCATTGATTTGAAGCAAAATCTTGTGTATCGCATCGATTTGAAGCTAAACCTTCTACATCGCATTGAATTAAAGCTAAACCTTCTACATTCTCTTGATTTGAAGCTAAACCTTCTACCTCTTATTGTTTTGAAGCTAAAACTACTACATCGCATTGATTTGCAGCTAAATCATGTGTTTCGCATGGATTTGAAGCTAACTCGTTCATTTCGCCTGCAGTTGAATCTACATCACTTATAACGCTAGTATTTGAAGCTAAATCATGTGTATCGCGTGGATTTTGAAGCTAACTCGTTTGATTAGTCTTCATTGTAAGCTATATCACTTACACCCCAAGTGTTTGAAGCTATATCATTTGTTTCGCATGGATTTGAATCTAAACCTTCTACATCGCATTGATTTGAAGCTAAATCATGTTTCTCGCATGGAATTGAAGCTACCTCGTTTGTTCCTACAGCTTTTGAAGCTATATCACTTATATCGCAAGCATTTGAAGCTAAATCATATGTGTCGCATGGATTTGAAGCTGAACCTACTACATCGCATTGATTTGAAGCTAAATCATGTGTTTCGCATGGATTTGAAGATAACACGTTCGTTTCGCCTGCAGTTGAATCTACATCACTTATATCGCTAGTATTTGAAGCTAAATCATGTGTATCGCGTGGATTTTGAAGCTAACTCGTTTGATTAGTCTTCATTTGAAGCTATATCACTTACACCCCAAGCGTTTGAAGCTATATCATTTGTTTCGCATGGATTTGAAGCTAATCCTTCTTCATCGCATTGATTTGCAGCTAAATCATGTGTTTCGCATGGATTTGAAGCTAACTCGTTCGTTGCGCATGCAGTTAAATCTAAATAACGTATATCACAAGTATGTGAAGCTAAACCATTTGTTTCGCATGGATTTGAAGCTAAGCCTTCTACTTCGCATTAATTGGAATATAAATCACGTGTTTTGCATGGATTTGAAGCAAAACCTTCTACATCGCATTGATTTGAAGCTAAATCATGTGTTTCGCATGCAGTTGAAGCTAAATCATGTCTTTCACAAGTATTTGAATATGAACCATTTGAATCGCATTGATTTGAACCCGAGCCTTCTACTTCGCACTGATTTGCAGCTAAACAATGTGTCTCGCATGGATTTGTAGCCAAACCTTCTACATCGCATTGATTTGCAGCTGAATCATGTGTTTCGCATGGGTTTGAAGCTACCTCGTTTGTTCCTCCAGCTTTTGAAGCTATATCACTTATATCGCATGGATTTGAAGCTGAACCTACTACATCGCATTGATTTGAAGCTAAATCTCGTATATCGCATGGATTTGAAGCTAAACCTTCTACATCACATTGATTTGCAGCTAAATCATTTGTTTCGCATGGATTTGAAGCCAAGCCTTCTACTTCGCATTCATTTGAAACTAAATCGTTTGTTTCGCATGGATTTGTATCTATGCCTTGTCCTTCGAATTGATTTGAATCTAAATCATGTGTGTCGTATGGATTGAAGCTAAACCTTCTGCATCGCATTTATTTGAAGCTAAACCTTCTTTATTCTATTGATTTGATGCTAAACCATCTACCTCTTATTGATTTGAAGCAAACCTTCTACATCGCATTGATTTGAAGATAAATCGTGAGTTTCGCATGGATTTGAAGCTAACTCGTTAGTTTCGCATGCAGTTGTAGCTAAATAATCTATATCACAAGTATTTGTAGCTAAACCATTTGTTTCGCATGGATTTGAAGTTACGCCTTCTACTTCGCATTGATTTGAAGCTAAATCATGTGTCTCGCATGGATTTGTAGCAAACTCGTTTGTTCCGCATGCAGTTGTAGCTAAATAATGTATATCACAAGTATTTGTAGCTAATCCATTTGTTTCGCATGGATCTGAAGCTAAGCCTACTACTTCGCATTGATTTGAAGTTAAATCATTTGTTACGCATGGAATTGAAGCTTCCTCGTTTGTTTCTCCAGCTTTGAAGCTATATCACTTATATCGCAAGTATTTGAAGCTAAATCATATGTGTCGCATGGATTTGAAGCTGAACCTTCTACATCGCATTGATTTGAAGCTAAATCTTGTGTATCGCATGGATCTGAAGCTAAGCCTTCTACTTCGCATTGATTTGAAGTTAAATCATTTGTTTCGCATGGAATTGAAGCTTCCTCGTTTGTTCCTCCAGCTTTTGAAACTATATCGCTTATATCGCAAGTATTTGAAGCTAAATCATGTATATCGCGTGGATTTTGAGGCTAACTCGTTTGATTAGTCTGCATTTGAAGCTATATCACTCATACCCCAAGTGTTTGAAGCTAAGTCATATGTTTCGCGTGGATTTGAAGCTAAACCTTCCATATCGCATTGATTAGAAGCTAAATCATGTGTCTCGCATGGATTTGAAGCTAACTCGTTAGTTTCGCATGCAGTTGTAGCTAAATAATGTATATCACAAGTATTTGTAGCTAAACCATTTGTTTCGCATGGATTTGAAGCTACGCCTTCCACTTCGCATTGATTTGAAGCTAAATCATTTGTTCCGCATGGAATTGAAGCTACCTCGTTTGTTCCTCCTGCTTTTGAAGCTATATCACTTATATCGCATGGATTTGAAGCTGAACCTACATCGCATTGATTTGAAGCTAAATCTTGTGTATCGCATGGATCTGTAGCTAAGCCTTCTACTTCGCATTGATTTGAAGTTAAATCATTTGTTTCGCATGAAATTGAAGCTTCCTCGTTTGTTCCTCCAGCTTTTGAAGCTATATCGCTCATATCGCAAGTATTTGAAGCAAAATCATATGTGTCGCATGGATTTGAAGCTGAACCTTCTACATCGCATTGAAATGAATCTAAATCTTGTGTATCGCATGGATTTGAAGCTAAACCTTCTACATCACATTGATTTGCAGCTAAATCATATGTTTCGCATGGATTTGAAGCTAACTCGTTCGTTTCGCCTGGAGTTGAACCTACATCACTTATATCGCAAGTATTTGAAGCTAAATCATGTATATCGCGTGGATTTTGAGGCTAACTCGTTTGATTAGTCTGCATTTGAAGCTATATCACTCATACCCCAAGTGTTTGAAGCTAAGTCATATGTTTCGCGTGGATTTGAAGCTAAACCTTCCATATCGCATTGATTAGAAGCTAAATCATGTGTCTCGTATGGATTTGAAGCTAACTCGTTAGTTTCGCATGCAGTTGTAGCTAAATAATGTATATCACAAGTATTTGTAGCTAAACCATTTGTTTCGCATGGATTTGAAGCTAAATCATTTGTTTCGCACGGAATTGAAGCTACCTCGTTTGTTCCTCCTGCTTTAGAAGCTATATCACTTATATCGCATGGATTTGAAGCTGAACCTACATCGCATTGATTTGAAGCTAAATCTTGTGTATCGCATGGATCTGTAGCTAAGCCTTCTACTTCGCATTGATTTGAAGTTAAATCATTTGTTTCGCATGGAATTGAAGCTTCCTCGTTTGTTCCTCCAGCTTTTGAAGCTATATCGCTCATATCGCAAGTATTTGAAGCTAAATCATATGTGTCGCATGGATTTGAAGCTGAACCTTCTACATCGCATTGAAATGAATCTAAATCTTGTGTATCGCATGGATTTGAAGCTAAACCTTCTACATCACATTGATTTGCAGCTAAATCATATGTTTCGCATGGATATGAAGCTAACTCGTTCGTTTCGCCTGCAGTTGAACCTACATCACTTATATCGCAAGTATTTGAAGCTAAATCATGTATATCGCGTGGATTTTGAGGCTAACTCGTTTGATTAGTCTGCATTTGAAGCTATATCACTTATACCCCAAGTGTTTGAAGCTAAGTCATTTGTTTCGCGTGGATTTGAAGCTAAACCTTCTACATCGCATTGATTTGAAGCTAAATCATATGTGTCGCATGGATTTGAAGCTGAACCTACTACATCGCATTGATTTGAAGCTAAATCTTGTGTATCGCATGGATTTGAAGCTAAACCTTCCACATCGCATTGATTTGAAGCTAAATCATGTGTATCGCATGGATTTGAAGCTAAACCTTCTACATCGCATCGATTTGCAGCTGAATCATGTGTTTCGCATGGATTTGAAGCTACCTCGTTTGTTCCTCCAGCTTTTGAAGCTATATCACTTATATCGCAAGTATTTGAAGCTAAATCATATGTGTCGCATGGATTTGAAGCTGAACCTTCTACATCGCATTGATTTGAAGCTAAATCTTGTGTATCGCATGGATTTGAAGCTAAACCTTCTACATCACATTGATTAGCAGCTGAATCATGTGTTTCGCATGGATTTGAAGCTACCTCGTTTGTTCCTACAGCTTTTGAAGCTATATCACTTATATCGCAAGTATTTGAAGCTAAATCATATGTGTCGCATGGATTTGAAGCTGAACCTACTACATCGCATTCATTTGAAGCTAAATCTTGTGTATCGCATGGATTTGAAGGTAAACCTTCTACATCGCTTTGATTTGAAGATAAATCATGTGTTTCGCATGGATTTGAAGCTAACTCGTTCGTTTCGCCTCCATTTGAAACTATGTCACTTATATCGCAAGTATTTAAAGCTAAATCATATGTGCCGCATGGATTTGAAGCTGTGCCTTCTACTTCGCATTCATCTGAAGCTAAATCATTTGTTTCGCATGGATTTGAATCTAAGCCTTGCCCTTCGAATTGATTTGAAGCTAAATCATGTGTTTCGTATGGATTTGAAGCTAAACCTTCTACATCGCATTGATTTGAAGCTAAACCTTCTATATTCTATTGATTTGAAGCTAAACCTTCTACCTCTTATTGATTTGAAGCTAAACCTTCTACATCGCATTGATTTGAAGATAAATCGTGTGTTTCGCATAGATTTGAAGCTAACTCGTTAGTTTCGCAAGCAGTTGTAGCTAAATAATGTATATCACAAGTATTTGTAGCTAAACCATTTGTTTCGCATGGATTTGAAGCTACGCCTTCTACTTCGCATTGATTTGAAGCTAAAGCATTTGTTTCGCATGGATTTGAATCTAAGCCTTGTCCTTCGAATTGATTTGAATCTAAAACATGTGTTTCGTTTGGATTTGAAGCTAAACCTTCTACATCGCATTGATTTGAAGCTAAATCATGTGTCTCGTATGGAATTGAAGCTACCTCGTTTGTTCCTACAGCTTTTGAAGCTATATCACTTATATCGCAAGTATTTGAAGCTAAATCATATGTGTCGCATGGGTTTGAAGCTGAACCTTCTACATCGCATTGATTTGAAGCTAAATCTTGTGTATCGCATGGATTTGAAGCTAAACCTTCTACATCACATTGATTTGCAGCTAAATCATGTGTTTCGCATGGATTTGAAGCTAACTCGTTCGTTTCGCCTCCATTTGAAACTATATCACTTATATCGCAAGTGTTTAAAGCTAAATCTCATTTGCCGCACGGATTTGAAGCTGAGCCTTCTACTTCGCATTCAACTGAAGCTAAATCATTTGTTTCGCATGGATTTGAATCTAAGCCTTGCCCTTCGAATTGATTTGAAGCTAAATCATGTGTTTCGTATGGATTTGAAGCTAAACCTTCTACATCGCATTGATTTGCAGCTAAATCATGTATTTCGCATGGATTTGAAGCTAAACCTTCTACATTGCATTGATTTGCAGCTGATTCATGTGTTTCGCATGGATTTGAAGCTAACTCGTTCGTTTCGCCTCTAGTCGAAGCTATATCACTTATATCGCAAATATTTGAAGCTAAATCATGTGTTACACTTGGATATGAAGCTAAACCTTCTACATCGCATTGATTTGAAGCTAAATCATGTGAATCGCATGGATTTGAAGCTAACTCGTTCGTTTAGCATGCAGTTGTAGCTAAATGATGTATATCACAAGTATTTGTAGCTAAACCATTTGTTTTGCATGGATTTGAAGCTAAGCCTTCTACTTCGCATTCATTTGAAGCTAAATCATTTGTTTCGCATGGATTTGAAGCTAAACCTTCTACATCGCATTGATTTGCAGCTGAATCATGTGTTTCGCATGGATTTGAAGCTACCTCGTTTGTTCCTACAGCTTTTGAAGCTATATCACTTATATCGCAAGTATTTGAAGCTAAATCATGTGTATCGCGTGGATTTTGAAGCTAACTCGTTTGATTAGTCTTCATTGGAAGCTATATCACTTACACCCCAAGTGTTTGAAGCTATATCATTTGTTTCGCATGGATTTGAATCTAAACCTTCTACATCACATTGATTTGAAGCTAAATCATGTTTCTCGCATGGAATTGAAGCTACCTCGTTTGTTCCTACAGCTTTTGAAGCTATATCACTTATATCGCAAGCATTTGAAGCTAAATCATATGTGTCGCATGGATTTGAAGCTGAACCTACTACATCGCATTGATTTGAAGCTAAATCTTGTGTATCGCATGGATTTGAAGCTAAACCTACTACATCGCATTGATTTGAAGCTAAATCATGTATATAGCATGGATTTGATGCTATCTCATTTGTTTCGCATGCAGTTGTGTCTAAATAATGCATATCACAAGTATTTGTAGCTAAACCATTTGTCTTGCATGGATTTGAAGCTAAGCCTTCTACTTCGCATTCATTTGAAGCTAAATCATTTGTTTCGCTTGGATTTGAATCTAAGCCTTGTCCATCGAATTGATTTGAATCTAAATCATGTGTTTCGTATGGATTTGAAGCTAAACCTTCTACATCGCATTGAATTAAAGCTAAACCTTCTACATTCTATTGATTTGAAGCTAAACCTTCTACCTCATATTGTTTTGAAGCTAAAACTACTACATCGCATTGATTTGCAGCTAAATCATGTGTTTCGCATGGATTTGAAGCTAACTCGTTAATTTCCCCTGCAGTTGAATCTACATCACTTATATCGCTAGTATTTGAAGCTAAATGATGTGTATCGCGTGGATTTTGACGCTAACTCGTTTGATTAGTCTTCATTGGAAGCTATATCACTTACACCCCAAGTGTTTGAAGCTATATCATTTGTTTCGCATGGATTTGAATCTAAACCTTCTACATCGCATTGATTTGAAGCTAAATCATGTTTCTCGCATGGAATTGAAGCTACTTCGTTTGTTCCTACAGCTTTTGAAGCTATATCACTTATATCGCAAGTATTTGAAGCTAAATCATATGTGTCGCATGGATTTGAAGCTGAACCTACTACATCGCATTGATTTGAAGCTAAATCTTGTGTATCGCATGGATTTGAAGCTAAACCTACTACATCGCATTGATTTGAAGCTAAATCATGTATATAGCATGGATTTGATGCTATCTCATTTGTTTCGCATGCAGTTGTATCTAAATAATGTATATCACAAGTATTTGTAGCTAAACCATTTGTTTTGCATGGATTTGAAGCTAAGCCTTCTACTTCGCATTCATTTGAAGCTAAATCATTTGTTTCGCATGAATTTGAATCTAAGCCTTGTCCTTCGAATTGATTTGAAGCTAAACCATGTGTTTAGTATGGATTTGAAGCTAAACCTTCTACATCGCATTGATTTGAAGCTAAAGCATGTGTCTCGCATGGAATTGAAGCTACCCCGTTTGTACCTACAGCTTTTGAAGCTTTATCACTTATATCGCAAGTATCTGAAGCTAAATCATATGTGTCACATGGATTTGAAGCTGAACCTACTACATCGCATTGATTTGAAGCTAAATCTTGTGTATCGCATGGATTTGAAGCTAAACCTTCCACATCGCATTGATATGAAGCTAAATCATATGTATCGCATGGATTTGAAGCTAACTCGTTTGTTTAGCCTGCAGTTGAACCTACATCACTTATATCGCAAGTATTTGAAGCTAAATCATGTATATCGCGTGGATTTTGAGGCTAACTCGTTTGATTAGTCTGCATTTGAAGCTATATCACTTATACCCCAAGTGTTTGAAGCTAAGTCATTTGTTTCGCGTGGATTTGAAGCTAAACCTTCTACTTCGCACTGATTTGCAGCTAAATAATGTGTCTCGCATGGATTTGTAGCTAAACCTTCTACATCGCATTGATTTGCAGCTGAATCATGTGTTTCGCATGGATTTGAAGCTACCTCGTTTGTTCCTACAGCTTTTGAAGCTATATCACTTATATCGCAAGTATTTGAAGCTAAATCATATGTGTCGCATGGATTTGAAGCTGAACCTACTACATCGCATTCATTTGAAGCTAAATCTTGTGTATCGCATGGATTTGAAGCTAAACCTTCTACATCGCATTGATATGAAGCTAAATCATGTGTATCGCATGGATTTGAAGCTAACTCGTTTGTTTCGCCTGTATTTGAAGCTATATCACTTATATCGCAAGTGTTTAAAGCTAAATCATGTGTTTCACATGGATTTGAAGCTAAATCTTCTACATCGCATTGATTTGAAGCTAAATCGTGTGTATCCCATGGATTTGAATCTAACTCGTTTGTTTCACATGCAGTTGTAGCTAAATAATGTATATCACAAGCATTTCTAGCTAAACCATTTGTTTCGCATGGATTTGAAGCTAAGCCTTCTACTTCGCATTGATTTGAAGCTAAAGCATGTGTCTCGCATGGAATTGAAACTACCCCGTTTGTTCCTACAGCTTTTGAAGCTTCATCACTTATATCGCAAGTATCTGAAGCTAAATCATATGTGTCACATGGATTTGAAGCTGAACCTACTACACCGCATTGACTTGAAGCTAAATCTTGTGTATCGCATGGATTTGAAGCAAACCATCTACATCGCTTTGATGTGAATCTTAATCATGTGTTTCGCATGGATTTGATGCTAACACGTTTGTTTCGCATGCAGCTGTAGCTAAATAATGTGTATCACAAGTATTTGTAGCTAAACCATTTGTTTCGCACGAATTTGAAGCTAAGCCTACCACTTCGCATTGATTTGAAGCTAAATCATTTGTTTCGCATGGAATTGAAGCTACCTCGTTTGTTCCTCTAGCTTTTGAAGCTATATCACTTATATCGCAATTATTTGAAGCTAAATCATGTGTTTCGCTTGGATTTGAAGCTAAACCTTCTACATCGCATTGATTTGAAGCTAAATCGTGTGTTTCGCATGGATTTGAAGATAACTCGTTTGTTTCGCATGCAGTTGTAGCTAAACAATGTATATCACAAGTATTTGTATCTAAACCATTTGTTTCGCATGGATTTGTAGCTAAACTTTCTACATCGAATTGATTTGAAGCTAACTCGATTGTTTCGCATGCAGTTGAAGCTAAATCATGTCTTTCACAAGTATTTGAAGATGAACCATTTGAATCGCATGGATTTGAACCTGACACTTCTACTTTGCACTGATTTGCAGCTAAATAATGTGTTTCGCATGGATTTGAATCTAAACCTTCTACATCCCATGGATTTGAAGTTAAATCACGTGTTTTGCATGGATTTGAAGCTATACCTTCTACATCCCATGGATTTGAAGCTAAATCATGTGTTTCGCATGGATTTGAAGCTAAACCTTCTACATCGCGTTGATTTGCAGTTGAATCATGTGTTTCGCATGGATTTGTAGCTAACTCGTTCGCTTCGCCTGTATTTGAAGCTAGATCACTTATATCGCAAGTATTTGAAGCTAAATCATGTGTTTCGCTTGGATTTGAAGCTAAACATTCTACATCGCATTGATTTGAAGCTAAATCGTGTGTTTCGCATGGATTTGAAGCTAACTCGCTCGTTTCGCATGCAGTTGTAGCTAAATAATGTATATCACAAGTAATTGTAGCTAAACCATTTGATTCGCATGGATTTGAAGCTACGCCTTCTACTTCGCATTGATTTGAAGCTAAATCATTTGTTTCGCATGGAATTGAAGCTATATCACTTATATCGCATGGATTTGAAGCTGAACCTACTACATCGCATTGACATGAAGCTAAATCGTGTGCATCGCATGGATTTGAAGCAAACCATCTACATCGCTTTGATGTGAATCTTAATCATGTGTATCGCATGGATTTGATGCTGAGCCTTCTACTTCGCATTCATTTGAAGCTAAATCATTTGTTTCGCATGGATTTGAATCTA
Organism: Megalopta genalis; assembly: GCF_051020955.1. Taxonomy (NCBI): domain Eukaryota; kingdom Metazoa; phylum Arthropoda; class Insecta; order Hymenoptera; family Halictidae; genus Megalopta; species Megalopta genalis. Next base: position 62,132 of record NW_027476906.1, on the reverse strand, counting down.
ATCCATGTCCTTCGAATTGATTTCAAGCTAAATCATGTGTTTCGTATGGATTTGAAGCTAAACCTTCTACATCGCATTGATTTGAGGCTAACCCTTCTATATTCTATTGATTTGAAGCTAAACCTTCTACCTCTTATTGATTTGAAGCTAAACCTTCGACATCGCATTGATCTGAAGATAAATCGTGTGTTTCGCATGGATTTGAAGCTAACACGTTTGTTCCTCCTGCTTTTGAAGCTATATCACTTATATCGCATGGAATTGAAGCTGAACCTACTACATCGCATTGATTTGAAACTAAATCTTGTGTATCGCATGGATTTGAAGCAAACCATTTACATCGCATTGATTTGAAGCTTAATCATGACTTTCGCATGGATTTGATGCTAACTCATTTGTTTCGCATGCAGCTGTAGCTAAATAATGTATATCACAAGTATTTGTAGCTAAACCATTTGTTTCGCACGAATTTGAAGCTAAGCCTACCACTTCGCATTGATTTGAAACTAAATCATTTGTTTCGCATGGAATTGAAGCTACCTCGTTTGTTCCTCTAGCTTTTGAAGCTATATCACTTATATCGCAAGTATTTGAAGCTAAATCATATGTGTCGTATGGATTTGAAGCAGAACCTTCTACATCGCATTGATTTGAAGCAAAATCTAGTGTATCGCATGGATTTGAAGCTAAACCTTCTACATCGCATTGATTTGCAGCTAAATAATGTGTTTCGCATGGATTTGAAGCTAAACCTTCTACATCCCATGGATTTGAATCTAAATCATGTGTTTGGCATGGATTTGAAGCTAAACCTTCCACATCGCATTGATTTGAATCTAAATCATGTGTATCGCATGGATTTCAAGCTAACTCGTCCGTTTAGCATGCAGTTGTAGCTAAATGATGTATATCACAAGTATTTGTAGCTAAACCATTTGTTTTGCATGGATTTGAAGCTAAGCCTTCTACTTCGCATTCATTTGAAGCTAAATCATTTGTTTCGCATGGATTTGAACCTAAGCCTTGTCCTTCGAATTGATTTGTAGCTAAATCTTGTGTATGGCATGGATTTGTAGCTAAACCTTCTACATCGTATTGATTTGAAGCTAAATCATGTGTATCGCGTGGATTTTGAAGCTAACTCGTTTGATTAGTCTGCATTTGAAGCTATATCACTTATACCCAAAGTGTTTGAAGCTAAATCATTTGTTTCGCGTGGATTTGAACCTAAACCTTCTACATCGCATTGATTTGAAGCCAAATCATGTGTATCGCATGGATTTGAAGCTAACTCGTTTGTTTCGCATGTAGTTGGAGCTAAATAATGTATATCACAAGTATTTGTAGCTAAAGCATTTGTTTTGCATGGATTTGAAGCGAAGCCTTCTACTTCGCAATCATTTGAAGCTAAATCATTTGTTTCGCATGGATTTGAATCTAAGCCTTGTCCTTCGAATTGATTTGAAGCTAAATCATGTGTTTCGCATGGATTTGAAACTAACTCGTTCGATACGCCTGCAGTTGAATCTACATCACTTATTTCGCTAGTATTTGAAGCTAAATCATGTGTATCGCGTGGATTTTGAAGCTAACCCGTTTGATTAGTCTTCATTTCAAGCTATATCACTTACACCACAAGTGTTTGAAGCTATATCATTTGTTTCGCATGGATTTGAAGCTAAACCTAATACATCGCATTGATTTGCAGCTAAATCATGTGCTTCGCGTGGATTTGAAGCTAACTCGTTTGTTGCGCATGCAGTTAAATCAAAATAACGTATATCACAAGTATTTGAAGCTAAACCATTTCATTCGCATGGATTTTAAGCTAAGCCTTCTACTTCGCATTTATTTGAAGCTAAATCTTTTGTTTCGCATGGATTTGAATCTAAGCCTTGTCCTTCGAATTGATTTGAAGCTAAATCATGTGTTTCGTATGGATATGAAGCTAAACCTTCTACATCGCATTGATTTGAAGCTTAATCATGTGTCTCGCATGGAATTGAAGCTACCTCGTTTGTTCCTACAGCTTTTGAAGCTATATCTCTTATATCGCAAGTATTTGAAGCTAAATCATATGTGTCGCATGGATTTGAAGCTGAACCTACTACATCGCATTGATTTGCAGCTAAATCATGTGTTTCGCATGGATTTGAAGCTAACTCGTTCGTTTCGCCTGTATTCGAAGCTATATCACTTATATCGCAAGTATTTGAAGCTAAATCATGTGTTTCGCATGGATTTGAAGCAAACTCGTTTGTTCCGCATGCAGTTGTAGCTAAATAATGTGTATCACAAGTATTTGTAGCTAATCCATTTGATTCACATGGATTTGAAGCTAAGCCTTCTACTTCGCATTAATTGGAAGATAAATCACGTGTTTTGCATGGATTTGAAGCTATACCTTCTACATCGCATTGATTTGAATCTAAATCATGTGTTTCGCATGCAGTTGAAGCTAAATCATGTAAATTCACAAGTATTTGAAGATGAACCATTTCAATCACATTGATTTGAACCCGAGCCTTCTACTTCGCACTGTTTTGCAGCTAAATAATGTGTTTCGCATGGATTTGAAGCTAAACCTTCTACATCGCATTGAATTGCAGCTGAATCATGTGTTTCGCATGGATTTGAAGCTAACACGTTCGTTTCGGCTGTATTCGAAGCTATATCACTCATATCGCAAGTATTTGAAGCTAAATCATGTGTTACGCTTGGACTTGAAGCTAAACCTTCTACATCGCATCGATTTGAAGCTAAATCATGTGTCTTGCATGGAATTTAAGCTACCACGTTTGTTCCTACAGCTTTTGAAGCTATATCACTTATATCGCAAGTATTTGAGCTAAATGATATGTGTCGCATGGATTTGAAGCTGAACCTTCTACATAGCATTGATTTGAAGCTAAATCTTGTGTATCGCATGGATTTGAAGCTAAACCTTCTACATCACATTCATTTGAAGTTAAATCATGTGTTTCGCATGGATTTGAAGCTGACTCGTTCGTTTCGCCTGCAGTTGAACCTACATCACTTATATCGCAAGTATTTGAAGCTAAATCATGTGTATCGCGTGGATTTTGAAGCTAACTCGTTTGATTAGTCTGCATTTGAAGCTATATCACTTATACCCAAAGTGTTTGAAGCTAAATCATTTGTTTCGCGTGGATTTGAACCTAAACCTTCTACATCGCATTGATTTGAAGCCAAATCGTGTGTATCGCATGGATTTGTAGCTAACTCGTTTGTTTCGCATGTAGTTGTAGCTAAATAATGTATATCACAAGTATTTGTAGCTAAACCATTTGTTTTGCATGGATTTGAAGCGAAGCCTTCTACTTCGCAATCATTTGAAGCTAAATCATTTGTTTCGCATGGATTTGAATCTAAGCCTTGTCCTTCGAATTGATTTGAAGCTAAATCATGTGTTTCGTATGGATATGAAGCTAAACCTTCTACATCGCATTGATTTGAAGCTTAATCATGTGTCTCGCATGGAATTGAAGCTACCTCGTTTGTTCCTACAGCTTTTGAAGCTATATCTCTTATATCGCAAGTATTTGAAGCTAAATCATATGTGTCGCATGGATTTGAAGCTGAACCTACTACATCGCATTGATTTGCAGCTAAATCATGTGTTTCGCATGGATTTGAAGCTAACTCGTTCGTTGCGCATGCAGTTAAATCTAAATAACGTATATCACAAGTATTTGAAGCTAAACCATTTGATTCGCATGGATTTGAAGCTAAGCCTTCTACTTCGCATTAATTGGAAGATAAATCACGTGTTTTGCATGGATTTGAAGCTAAACCTTCTACATCGCATTTATTTGAAGCTAAATCATGTGTTTCGCATGAGGTTGAAGCTAAATCATGTCATTCAGAAGTATTTGAAGATGAACCATTTGAATCACATTGATTTGAACCCGAGCCTTCTACTTCGCACTGATTTGCAGCTAAATAATGTGTTTCGCATGGATTTGAAGCTAAACCTTCTACATCGCATTGAATTGCAGCTGAATCATGTGTTTCGCATGGATTTGAAGCTAGCACGTTCGTTTCGCCTGTATTCGAAGCTATATCACTTATATCGCAAGTATTTGAAGCTAAATCATGTGTTACGCTTGGACTTGAAGCTAAACCTTCTACATCGCATTGATTTGAAGCTAAATCATGTGTCTGCATGGAATTGAAGCTACCTCGTTTGTTCCTACAGCTTTTGAAGCTATATCACTTATATCGCAAGTATTTGAGCTAAATCATATGTGTCGCATGGATTTGCAGCTGAACCTACTACATCGCATTGATTTGAAGCTAAATCTTGTGTATCGCATGGATTTGAAGCTAAACCTTCCACATCACATTCATTTGAAGCTAAATCATGTGTTTCGCATGGATTTGAAGTTAACTCGTTCGTTTCGCCTCCAGTTGAACCTACATCACTTATACCCAAAGTGTTGAAGCTAAATCATTTGTTTCGCGTGGATTTGAAGCTAAACCTTCTACATCGCATTGATTTGAAGCTAAATCATGTGTATCGCATGGATTTGAAGCTAACTCTTTTTTTTCGTATGTAGTTGTAGCTAAATAATGTATATCACAAGTATTTGTAACTAAACCAGTTGTCTCGCATGGATTTGAAGCTACGCCTTCTACTTCGCATTGATTTGAAGCTAAATCATTTGTTTCGCATGGAATTGAAGCTACCTCGTTTGTTCCTCCTGCTTTTGAAGCTATATCACTTATATCGCATGGATTTGAAGCTGAACCTACTACATCGCATTGACTTGAAGCTAAATCTTGTGTATCGCATGGATTAGAAGCAAACCATCTACATCGCTTTGATGTGAATCTTAATCATGTGTTTCGCATGAATTTGATGCTGAGCCTTTTACTTCGCATTCATTTGAAGCTAAATCATTTGTTGCGCATGCATTTGAATCTAATCCATGTCCTTCGAATTGATTTCAAGCTAAATCATGTGTTTCGTATGGATTTGAAGCTAACTCGTTTGTTCCTCCTGCTTTTGAAGCTACATCACTTATATCGCATGGATTTGAAGCTGAACCTACTACATCGCATTGATTTGAAGCTAAATCTTGTGAATCGCATGGATTTGAAGCTAAACCTTCTATATCGCATTGATTTGCAGGCAAAATGATGTGTTTCGCATGGATTTGAAGCTAACTCGTTTGTTTCGCATACAGTTGTAGGTTCATAATGTATATCACAAGTATTTGTAGCTAAATCATTTGCTTCGCATAGAATTGGAGCTAACACGTTTGTTTCCCCTGTATTTGAAGCTATATCTCTCATGTCGCAAGTTCCTGTGCTAAATCATTTGTTTTGCATGGATTTGAAGCTATTTCATTTATATCGCAAGTATTTGATGGTGAACTCATTTATTTCGCATGGATTAGATGCTAAGCCTTCAACTTCGCATTGATTTGAAGCTAAATCATTTGTTTCGCATGGAATTGAAGCTACCTCGTTTGTTCCTCCTGCTTTTGAAGCTATAACACTTATATCGCAAGTATTTGAAGCTAAATCATATGTGTCGCATGGATTTGAAGCTGAACCTACTACATTTTCGTATGTAGTTGTAGCTAAATAATGTATATCACAAGTATTTGTAGCTAAAGCATTTGTTTTGCATGGATTTGAAGCTAAGTCTTCTACTTCGCATTCATTTGAAGCTAAATCATTTGTTTCGCATGGATTTGAATCTAAGCCTTGTCCTTCGAATTGATTTGAAGCCAAATCATGTGTTTCGCATGGATTTGAAGCTGACTCGTTCGTTTCGCCTGCAGTTGAACCTACATCACTTATATCGCAAGTATTTGAAGCTAAATCATGTGTATCGCGTGGATTTTGAAGCTAACTCGTTTGATTAGTCTGCATTTGAAGCTATATCACTTATACCCAAAGTGTTTGAAGCTAAATCATTTGTTTCGCGTGGATTTGAACCTAAACCTTCTACATCGCATTGATTTGAAGCCAAATCATGTGTATCGCATGGATTTGAAGCTAACTCGTTTGTTTCGCATGTAGTTGTAGCTAAATAATGTATATCACAAGTATTTGTAGCTAAACCATTTGTTTTGCATGGATTAGAAGCGAAGCCTTCTACTTCGCAATCATTTGAAGCTAACTCGTTTGTTGCGCATGCAGTTAAATCAAAATAACGTATATCACAAGTATTTGAAGCTAAACCATTTGATTCGCATGGATTTTAAGCTAAGCCTTCTACTTCGCATTCATTTGAAGCTAAATCATTTGTTTCGCATGGATTTGAATCTAAGCCTTGTCCTTCGAATTGATTTGAATCTAAATCATGTGTTTCGTATGGATATGAAGCTAAACCTTCTACATCGTATTGATTTGAAGCTAAATCATGTGTCTCGCATGGAATTGAAGCTACCTCGTTTGTTCCTACAGCTTTTGAAGCTATTTCATTTATATCGCAAGTATTTGATGGTGAACTCACTTATTTCGCATGGATTAGATGCTAAGTCTTCAACTTCGCATTGATTTGAAGCTAAATCATTTGTTTCGCATGGAATTGAAGCTACCTCGTTTGTTCCTCCTGCTTTTGAAGCTATATCACTTATATCGCAAGTATTTGAAGCTAAATCATATGTGTCGCATGGATTTGAAGCTGAACCTACTACATTTTCGCATGTAGTTGTAGCTAAATAATGTATATCACAAGTATTTGTAGCTAAAGCATTTGTTTTGCATGGATTTGAAGCTAAGCCTTCTACTTCGCATTCATTTGAAGCTAAATCATTTGTTTCGCATGGATTTGAATCTAAGCCTTGTCCTTCGAATTGATTTGAAGCTAAATCATGTGTTTCGCATGGATTTGAAACTAACTCGTTCGATACGCCTGCAGTTGAATCTACATCACTTATATCGCTAGTATTTGAAGCTAAATCATGTGTATCGCGTGGATTTTGAAGCTAACTCGTTTGATTAGTCTTCATTTGAAGCGATATCACTTACACCACAAGTGTTTGAAGCTATATCATTTGTTTCGCATGGATTTGAAGCTAAACCTTCTACATCGCATTGATTTTCAGCTAAATCATGTGTTTCGCATGGATTTGAAGCTAACTCGTTTGTTGCGCATGCAGTTAAATCAAAATAACGTATATCACAAGTATTTGAAGCTAAACCATTTGATTCGCATGGATTTTAAGCTAAGCCTTCTACTTCGCATTCATTTGAAGCTAAATCATTTGTTTCGCATGGATTTGAATCTAAGCCTTGTCCTTCGAATTGATTTGAAGCAAAATCATATGTGTCGCATGGATTTGAAGCTGAACCTACTACATCGCATTGATTTGAATCTAAATCTTGTGTATCGCATGGATTTGAAGCTAAACCTTCCACATCGCATTGATTTGAAGCTAAATCATGTGTATCGCATGGATTTGAAGCTAACTCGTTCTTTTCGCATGCAGTTGTAGCTAAATAATGTATATCACAAGTATTTGAAGCTAAACCATTTGTTTTGCATGGATTTGAAGCCAAGCCTTCTACTTCGCATTCATTTGAAGCTAAATCATTTGTTTCGCATGGATTTGAATCTAAGCCTTGTCCTTCGAATTGATTTGAATCTAAATCATGTGTGTCGTATGGATTTGAAGCTAAACCTTCTACATCGCATTTATTTGAAGCTAAACTTTCTATATTCTATTGATTTGAAGCTAAACCATCTACCTCTTATTGATTTGAAGCTAAACCTTCTACATCGCATTGATTTGAAGACAAATCGTGTGTTTCGCATGGATTTGAAGCTAACTCGTTAGTTTCGCATGCAGTCGTAGCTAAATAATGTATATCACAAGTATTTGTAGCTAAACCAGTTGTTTCGCATGGATTTGAAGCTACGCCTTCTACTTCGCATTGATTTGAAGCTAAATCATTTGTTTCGCATGGAATTGAAGCTACCTAGTTTGTTCCTCCTGCTTTTGAAGCTATATCACTTATATCGCATGGATTTGAAGCTGAACCTACTACATCGCATTGCTTTGAAGCTAAGTCTTGTGTATCGCATGGATTTGAAGCAAACCATCTACATCGCACTGATTTGAAGCTTAATCATGTGTGTCGCATGGAGTTGAAGCTAAACCTTCTACCTCTTAATGACTTGAAGCTAAACCTTCTACATCGCATCGATTTGAAGATAAATCGTGTGTTTCGCATGGATTTGAAGCTAACTTGTTAGTTTCGTATGCTGTTGTAGCTAAATAATGAATATCACAAGTATTTGTAGCTAAACCATTTGTCTCGCATGGATTTGAAGCTAGGCCTTCTACTTCGCATTGATTTGAATTTAAATCATTTGTTTCGCATGGAATTGAAGCTTCCTCGTTTGTTCCTCCAGCTTTTGAAGCTATATCACTTATATCGCAAGTACTTGAAGCTAATTCATATGTGTCGCATGGATTTGATGCTGAACTTTCTACATCGCATTGATTTGAATCTAAATCTTGTGTATCGCATGGATTTGAAGCTAAACCTTCTACATCACATTGATTTGCAGCTAAATTATGTGTTTCGCATGGATTTGAAGCTAACTCGTTCGTTTCGCCTGCAGTTGAACCTACATCACTTATATCGCAAGTAATTGAAGCTAAATCATGTGTATCGCGTGGATTTTGAAGCTAACTCGTTTGATTAGTCTGCATTTGAAGCTATATCACTTATACCCCAAGTGTTTGAAGCTAACTCATTTGTTTCGCGTGGATTTGAAGCTAAACCTTCTACATCGTATTTATTTGAAGCTAAATCTTGTGTATCGCATGGATTTGAAGCTAAACCTTTCACATCACATTGATTTGCAGCTAAATCATGTGTTTCGCATGGATTTGAAGCTAACTCGTTCGTGTAGCCTGCAGTTGAATCTACATCACTTATATCGCAAGTGTTTGAAGCTAAATCATGTGTATCGCGTGGATTTTGAAGCTAACTCGTTTGATTAGTCTGCATTTGAAGCTATATCACTTATACCCCAAGTGTTTGAAGCTAAATCATTTGTTTCGCGTGGATTTGAAGCTAAACCTTCTACATCGCATTGATTAGAAGTTAAATCATGTGTCGCGCATGGATTTGAAGCTAACTCGTTAGTTTCGCATGCAGTTGTAGCTAAATAATGTATATCACAAGTATTCGTAGCTAAACCATTTGTTTTGCATGGATTTGAAGCTACTCCTTCTACTTCGCATTGATTTGAAGCTAAATCATATGTGTCGCATGGATTTGAAGCTGAACCTTCTACATCGCATTGATTTGAAGCTAAATCTTGTGTATCGCATGGATTTGAAGCTAAACCTTCTACTTCGCATTTATTTGAAGCTAAACCTTCTATATTCTATTGATTTGAAGCTAAACCATCTACCTCTTATTGATTTGAAGCTAAACCTTATACATCGCATTGATTAGATGATAAATCGTTTGTTTCGCATGCAGTTGTAGCTAAATAATGTTTATCACAAGTATTTGTAGTTAAACCATTTGTTTTGAATGGATTTGAAGCCAAGCCTTCTACTTCGCATTCATTTGAAGCTAAATCATTTGTTTCGCATGGATTTGAATCTAAGCCTTGTCCTTCGAATTGATTTGAATCTAAATCATGTGTGTCGTATGGATTTGAAGCTAAACCTTCTACTTCGCATTTATTTGAAGCTAAACCTTCTATATTCTATTGATTTGAAGCTAAACCTTATACCTCTTATTGATTTGAAGCTAAACCTTCTACATCGCATTGATTTGAAGATATATCGTGTGTTTCGCATTGATTTGACGCTAAAACATGTGTTTCGCATGCAGTTGAAGCTAAATCATGTCTTTCACAAGTATTTGAAGATGAACCATTTGAATTGCATTGATTTGAACCTGAGCCTTCTACTTCGCACTGATTTGCAGCTAAATAATATGTTTCGCTTGGATTTGAAGCTAATCCTTCTACTTCGCATTGATTTGAAGCTAAATCATTTGTTTCGCATGGAATTGAAGCTACCTCGTTTGTTCCTCCTGCTTTTGAAGCTATATCACTTATATCGCATGGATTTGAAGCTGAACCTACTACATCGCATTGCTTTGAAGCTAAGTCTTGTGTATCGCATGGATTTGAAGCAAACCATCTACATCGCACTGATTTGAAGCTTAATCATGTGTGTCGCATGGAGTTGAAGCTAAACCTTCTACCTCTTAATGACTTGAAGCTAAACCTTCTACATCGCATTGATTTGAAGATAAATCGTGTGTTTCGCATGGATTTGAAGCTAACTTGTTAGTTTCGTATGCTGTTGTAGCTAAATAATGAATATCACAAGTATTTGTAGCTAAACCATTTGTCTCGCATGGATTTGAAGCTAGGCCTTCTACTTCGCATTGATTTGAATTTAAATCATTTGTTTCGCATGGAATTGAAGCTTCCTCGTTTGTTCCTCCAGCTTTTGAAGCTATATCACTTATATCGCAAGTACTTGAAGCTAATTCATATGTGTCGCATGGATTTGATGCTGAACTTTCTACATCGCATTGATTTGAATCTAAATCTTGTGTATCGCATGGATTTGAAGCTAAACCTTCTACATCACATTGATTTGCAGCTAAATTATGTGTTTCGCATGGATTTGAAGCTAACTCGTTCGTTTCGCCTGCAGTTGAACCTACATCACTTATATCGCAAGTAATTGAAGCTAAATCATGTGTATCGCGTGGATTTTGAAGCTAACTCGTTTGATTAGTCTGCATTTGAAGCTATATCACTTATACCCCAAGTGTTTGAAGCTAACTCATTTGTTTCGCGTGGATTTGAAGCTAAACCTTCTACATCGTATTTATTTGAAGCTAAATCTTGTGTATCGCATGGATTTGAAGCTAAACCTTTCACATCACATTGATTTGCAGCTAAATCATGTGTTTCGCATGGATTTGAAACTAACTCGTTCGTGTAGCCTGCAGTTGAATCTACATCACTTATATCGCAAGTGTTTGAAGCTAAATCATGTGTATCGCGTGGATTTTGAAGCTAACTCGTTTGATTAGTCTGCATTTGAAGCTATATCACTTATACCCCAAGTGTTTGAAGCTAAATCATTTGTTTCGCGTGGATTTGAAGCTAAACCTTCTACATCGCATTGATTAGAAGTTAAATCATGTGTCGCGCATGGATTTGAAGCTAACTCGTTAGTTTCGCATGCAGTTGTAGCTAAATAATGTATATCACAAGTATTCGTAGCTAAACCATTTGTTTTGCATGGATTTGAAGCTACTCCTTCTACTTCGCATTGATTTGAAGCTAAATCATATGTGTCGCATGGATTTGAAGCTGAACCTTCTACATCGCATTGATTTGAAGCTAAATCTTGTGTATCGCATGGATTTGAAGCTAAACCTTCTACTTCGCATTTATTTGAAGCTAAACCTTCTATATTCTATTGATTTGAAGCTAAACCATCTACCTCTTATTGATTTGAAGCTAAACCTTATACATCGCATTGATTAGATGATAAATCGTTTGTTTCGCATGCAGTTGTAGCTAAATAATGTTTATCACAAGTATTTGTAGTTAAACCATTTGTTTTGAATGGATTTGAAGCCAAGCCTTCTACTTCGCATTCATTTGAAGCTAAATCATTTGTTTCGCATGGATTTGAATCTAAGCCTTGTCCTTCGAATTGATTTGAATCTAAATCATGTGTGTCGTATGGATTTGAAGCTAAACCTTCTACTTCGCATTTATTTGAAGCTAAACCTTCTATATTCTATTGATTTGAAGCTAAACCTTATACCTCTTATTGATTTGAAGCTAAACCTTCTACATCGCATTGATTTGAAGATATATCGTGTGTTTCGCATGGATTTGAAGCTAACTCGTTAGTTTCGCATGCAGTTGTAGCTATATAATGAATATCACAAGTATTTGTAGCTAAACCATTTGATTCGCATGGATTTGAAGCTAAGCCTTCTACTTCGCATTAATTGGAAGATAAATCACGTGTTTTGCATGGATTTGAAGCTAAACCTTCTACATCGCATTGATTTGAAGCTAAATCATGTGTTTCGCATTGATTTGACGCTAAAACATGTGTTTCGCATGCAGTTGAAGCTAAATCATGTCTTTCACAAGTATTTGAAGATGAACCATTTGAATTGCATTGATTTGAACCCGAGCCTTCTACTTCGCACTGATTTGCAGCTAAATAATATGTTTCGCTTGGATTTGAAGCTAATCCTTCTACATCGCATTGACTTGAAGCTGAATCATGTGTGTCGCATGGATTTGAAGCTAACTCGTTCGTTTTGCCTGCAGTTGAATCTACATCACTTATATCGCAAGTATTTGAAGCTAAATCATGTGTATCGCATGGATTTGAAGCTAAACCTTCTACATCGTATTGATTTGAAGCTAAATCATTTGTTTCGCATGGATTTGAAGCTAAAACAAGTGTTTCGCATGCAGTTGAAGCTAAATCATGTCTTTCACAAGTATTTGAAGATGAACCATTTGAATCGCATTGATTTGAACCCAAGCCTTCTACTTCGCTCTGATTTGCAGCTAAATATATGTTTCGCTTGGATTTGAAGCTGAACCTTCTACATCGCATTGATTTGAAGCTAAATCATTTGTTTCGCATGGATTTGAAGCTAAACCATCTACATCGTATTGATTTGAAGCTAAATCATTTGTTTCGCATGGATTTGAATCTAAGCCTTGTCCTTCGAATTGATTTGAAGGTAAATCATGTGTTTCGTATGGATTTGAAGCTAAACCTTCTACATCGCATTGATTTGAAGCTAAACCTTCTACATTCTATTGATTTGAAGCTAAACCTTCTACCTCTTATTGTTTTGAAGCTAAACCTTCTACATCGCATTGATTTGCAGCTAAATCATGTGTTTTGCATGGGTTTGATGCTAAATCTTCTTCATCGCATTGATTTGCAGCTAAATCATGTGTTTCGCATCGATTTGAAGCTAACTCGTTCGTTGCGCATGCAGTTAAATCTAAATAACGTATATCACAAGTATTTGAAGCTAAACCATTTCATTCGCATGGATTTGAAGATAAGCCTTCTACTTCGCATTAATTGGAAGATAAATCACTTGTTTTGCATGGATTTGAAGCTAAACCTTCTACGTCGCATTGATTTGAAGCTAAATCATGTGTTTCGCATGGATTTGAAGCTAACTCGTTCGTTTCGCCTGTATTCGAAGCTATATCACTTATATCGCATGGATTTGAAACTAACTCGTTCGGTTCGCCTGCAGTTGAATCTACATGACTTATATCGCTAGTATTTGAAGCTAAATCATGTGTATCGCGTGGATTTTGAAGCTAACTCGTTTGATTAGCCTTCATTTGAAGGTATATCTCTTACACCACAAGTGTTTGAAACTATATCATTTGTTTCGCATGGATTTGAAGGCAAACCTTCTTCATCGCATTGATTTGCAGATAAATCATGTGTTTCGCATGGATTTGAAGCTAACTCGTTCGTTTCGCCTGTATTCGAAACTATATCACTTATATCGCAAGTATTTGAAGCTAAATCATGTGTTTCGTATGGATTTGAAGCTGAACCTCCTACATCGCATTGATTTGAAGCTAAATCATGTGTCTCGCATGGAATTGAAGCTACCTCGTTTGTTCCTACAGCTTTTAAAGCTATATCACTTATATCGCAAGTATTTGAAGCTAAATCATATGTGTCGCATGGATTTGAAGCTGAACCTACTACATCGCATTGATTTGAAGCTAAATCTTATGTATGGCATGGATTTGAAGCTAAACCTTCTACATCGCATTGATTTGAAGCTAAATCATGTGCATCGCATGGATTTGAAGTTAACTCGTTTGTTTCGCATGCAGTTGTAGCTAAATAATGTATATCACAAGTATTCGTAGTTAAACCATTTGTTTCGCATGTATTTGAAGCTACGCCTTCTACGTTCGCATTGATTTGAAGCTAAACCATTTGTTTCGCATGGAATTGAAGCCACCTCGTTTGTTCCTCCAGCTTTTGAAGCTATGTCACTTATATCGCATGGATTTAATGCTGAACCTACTACATCGCATTGATTTGAAGCTAAATCTTGTGTATCGCATGGATCTGAAGCTAAGCCTTCTACTTCGCATTGATTTGAAGTTAAATCATTTGTATCGCATGGAATTGAAGCTTCCTCGTTTGTTCCTCCAGCTTTTGAAGCTATATCACTTATATCGCAAGTATATGAAGCTAAACCATATGTGTCGCTTGGATTTGAAGCTGATCCTTCTACATCGCATTGATTTGAATCTAAATCTTGTGTATCGCATGGATTTGAAGCTAAACCTTCTACATCGCATTGATTAGAATCTAAATCTTGTGTATCGCATGGATTTGAAGCTAAACCTTCTACATCGCATTGATTAGAAGCTGAACCTTCTACATTCTATTGATTTGAAGCTAAACCTTCTACCTCTTATTGTTTTGAATCTAAACCTTCTACATCGCATTGATTTGCAGCTAAATTATGTGTTTTGCATGGATTTGATGCTAACTCGTTTGTTTCCCCTGCATTTGAAGCTTTATCAGTTATATCAGATGTATCTGATGCTAAATCATTTGTTTCGCATGGATTTGAAGCTAACTCTTCTACATCGCATTGATTTGAAGCTAGATCATGTGTATCGCATGGATTTTGAAGCTAACACGATTGATTAGTCTTCATTTGAAGCTATATCACTTACGCCCCAAGTGTTTGAAGCTATATCATTTGTTTCGCATGGATTTGAAGCTATACCTTCTTCATCGCATTGATTTGCAGCTAAATCATGTGTTTCGCATGGATTTGAAGCTAACTCGTTCGTTTCGCATGCAATTGTAGCTAAATGACGTATATCACAAGTATTTGTAGCTAAACCATTTGTTTTGCATGGATTTGAAGCTAAGCCCTTCTACTTCGCATTCATTTGAAGCTAAATCATTTGTTTCGCATGGATTTGAATATAAGCCTTGTCCTTCGAATTGATTTGATGCTAAATCATGTGTCTCGCGTGGAATTGAAGCTACCTCGTTTGTTCCTACAGCTTTTGAAGCTATATCACTTATATCGCAAGTATTTGAAGCTAAATCATATGTCTCGCATGGATTTGAAGCTGAACCTACTACATCGCATTGATTTGAAGCTAAATCATATGTGTCGCATGGATTTGAAGCTGAACCTACTACATCGCATTGATTTGAAGCTAAATCTTGTGTATCGCATGGATTTGAAGCTAAACCTTCCACATCGCATTGATTTGAAGCTACATCATGTGTATCGCATGGATTTGAAGCTAACTCGTTAGTTTCGCATGCAGTTGTAGCTAAATAATGTATATCACAAGTATTTGTAGCTAAACCATTTGTTTCGCATGGATTTGAAGCTACGCCTTCTACTTCGCATTGATTTGAAGCTAAAGCATTTGTTTCGCCTGGATTTGAATCTAAGCATTGTTCTTCGATTTGATTTGAAGCTAAATCATGTGTTTCGTATGGATTTGAAGCTGAACCTTCTACATCGCATTGATTTGAAGCTAAATCATGTGTCTCGCATGGAATTGAAGCTACCTCGTTTGTTCCTACAGCTTTTGAAGCTATATCACTTATATCGCAAGTATTTGAAGCTAAATCATATGTGTCGCATGGATTTGAAGCTGAACCTACTACATCGCATTGATATGAAGCTAAATCTTGTGTATGGCATGGATTTGAAGCTAAACCTTCTACATCGCATTGATTTGAAGCTAAATCATGTGTATCGCATGGATTTGAAATTAACTCGTTAGTTTCGCATGCAGTTGTAGCTAAATAATGTATATCACAAGTATTTGTAGTTAAACCATTTGTTTTGCATGGATTTGAAGCTAAGCCTTCTACTTCGCATTAATTGGAAGATAAATCACGTGTTTTGCATGGATTTGAAGCTAAACCTTCTACATCGCATTGATTTGAAGCTAAATCATGTGTTTCGCATTGATTTGAAGCTAAATCATGTGTTTTGCATGCAGTCGTAGCTAAATAATGTATATCACAAGTATTTGTAGCTAAACCAGTTGTTTCGCATGGATTTGAAGCTACGCCTTCTACTTCGCATTGATTTGAAGCTAAATCATTTGTTTCGCATGGAATTGAAGCTACCTAGTTTGTTCCTCCTGCTTTTGAAGCTATATCACTTATATCGCATGGATTTGAAGCTGAACCTACTACATCGCATTGCTTTGAAGCTAAGTCTTGTGTATCGCATGGATTTGAAGCAAACCATCTACATCGCACTGATTTGAAGCTTAATCATGTGTGTCGCATGGAGTTGAAGCTAAACCTTCTACCTCTTAATGACTTGAAGCTAAACCTTCTACATCGCATCGATTTGAAGATAAATCGTGTGTTTCGCATGGATTTGAAGCTAACTTGTTAGTTTCGTATGCTGTTGTAGCTAAATAATGAATATCACAAGTATTTGTAGCTAAACCATTTGTCTCGCATGGATTTGAAGCTAGGCCTTCTACTTCGCATTGATTTGAATTTAAATCATTTGTTTCGCATGGAATTGAAGCTTCCTCGTTTGTTCCTCCAGCTTTTGAAGCTATATCACTTATATCGCAAGTACTTGAAGCTAATTCATATGTGTCGCATGGATTTGATGCTGAACTTTCTACATCGCATTGATTTGAATCTAAATCTTGTGTATCGCATGGATTTGAAGCTAAACCTTCTACATCACATTGATTTGCAGCTAAATTATGTGTTTCGCATGGATTTGAAGCTAACTCGTTCGTTTCGCCTGCAGTTGAACCTACATCACTTATATCGCAAGTAATTGAAGCTAAATCATGTGTATCGCGTGGATTTTGAAGCTAACTCGTTTGATTAGTCTGCATTTGAAGCTATATCACTTATACCCCAAGTGTTTGAAGCTAACTCATTTGTTTCGCGTGGATTTGAAGCTAAACCTTCTACATCGTATTTATTTGAAGCTAAATCTTGTGTAATCGCATGGATTTGAAGCTAAACCTTTCACATCACATTGATTTGCAGCTAAATCATGTGTTTCGCATGGATTTGAAGCTAACTCGTTCGTGTAGCCTGCAGTTGAATCTACATCACTTATATCGCAAGTGTTTGAAGCTAAATCATGTGTATCGCGTGGATTTTGAAGCTAACTCGTTTGATTAGTCTGCATTTGAAGCTATATCACTTATACCCCAAGTGTTTGAAGCTAAATCATTTGTTTCGCGTGGATTTGAAGCTAAACCTTCTACATCGCATTGATTAGAAGTTAAATCATGTGTCGCGCATGGATTTGAAGCTAACTCGTTAGTTTCGCATGCAGTTGTAGCTAAATAATGTATATCACAAGTATTCGTAGCTAAACCATTTGTTTTGCATGGATTTGAAGCTACTCCTTCTACTTCGCATTGATTTGAAGCTAAATCATATGTGTCGCATGGATTTGAAGCTGAACCTTCTACATCGCATTGATTTGAAGCTAAATCTTGTGTATCGCATGGATTTGAAGCTAAACCTTCTACTTCGCATTTATTTGAAGCTAAACCTTCTATATTCTATTGATTTGAAGCTAAACCATCTACCTCTTATTGATTTGAAGCTAAACCTTATACATCGCATTGATTAGATGATAAATCGTTTGTTTCGCATGCAGTTGTAGCTAAATAATGTTTATCACAAGTATTTGTAGTTAAACCATTTGTTTTGAATGGATTTGAAGCCAAGCCTTCTACTTCGCATTCATTTGAAGCTAAATCATTTGTTTCGCATGGATTTGAATCTAAGCCTTGTCCTTCGAATTGATTTGAATCTAAATCATGTGTGTCGTATGGATTTGAAGCTAAACCTTCTACTTCGCATTTATTTGAAGCTAAACCTTCTATATTCTATTGATTTGAAGCTAAACCTTATACCTCTTATTGATTTGAAGCTAAACCTTCTACATCGCATTGATTTGAAGATATATCGTGTGTTTCGCATTGATTTGACGCTAAAACATGTGTTTCGCATGCAGTTGAAGCTAAATCATGTCTTTCACAAGTATTTGAAGATGAACCATTTGAATTGCATTGATTTGAACCCGAGCCTTCTACTTCGCACTGATTTGCAGCTAAATAATATGTTTCGCTTGGATTTGAAGCTAATCCTTCTACTTCGCATTGATTTGAAGCTAAATCATTTGTTTCGCATGGAATTGAAGCTACCTCGTTTGTTCCTCCTGCTTTTGAAGCTATATCACTTATATCGCATGGATTTGAAGCTGAACCTACTACATCGCATTGCTTTGAAGCTAAGTCTTGTGTATCGCATGGATTTGAAGCAAACCATCTACATCGCACTGATTTGAAGCTTAATCATGTGTGTCGCATGGAGTTGAAGCTAAACCTTCTACCTCTTAATGACTTGAAGCTAAACCTTCTACATCGCATTGATTTGAAGATAAATCGTGTGTTTCGCATGGATTTGAAGCTAACTTGTTAGTTTCGTATGCTGTTGTAGCTAAATAATGAATATCACAAGTATTTGTAGCTAAACCATTTGTCTCGCATGGATTTGAAGCTAGGCCTTCTACTTCGCATTGATTTGAATTTAAATCATTTGTTTCGCATGGAATTGAAGCTTCCTCGTTTGTTCCTCCAGCTTTTGAAGCTATATCACTTATATCGCAAGTACTTGAAGCTAATTCATATGTGTCGCATGGATTTGATGCTGAACTTTCTACATCGCATTGATTTGAATCTAAATCTTGTGTATCGCATGGATTTGAAGCTAAACCTTCTACATCACATTGATTTGCAGCTAAATTATGTGTTTCGCATGGATTTGAAGCTAACTCGTTCGTTTCGCCTGCAGTTGAACCTACATCACTTATATCGCAAGTAATTGAAGCTAAATCATGTGTATCGCGTGGATTTTGAAGCTAACTCGTTTGATTAGTCTGCATTTGAAGCTATATCACTTATACCCCAAGTGTTGAAGCTAACTCATTTGTTTCGCGTGGATTTGAAGCTAAACCTTCTACATCGTATTTATTTGAAGCTAAATCTTGTGTATCGCATGGATTTGAAGCTAAACCTTTCACATCACATTGATTTGCAGCTAAATCATGTGTTTCGCATGGATTTGAAACTAACTCGTTCGTGTAGCCTGCAGTTGAATCTACATCACTTATATCGCAAGTGTTTGAAGCTAAATCATGTGTATCGCGTGGATTTTGAAGCTAACTCGTTTGATTAGTCTGCATTTGAAGCTATATCACTTATACCCCAAGTGTTTGAAGCTAAATCATTTGTTTCGCGTGGGATTTGAAGCTAAACCTTCTACATCGCATTGATTAGAAGTTAAATCAT
Source organism: Megalopta genalis (assembly GCF_051020955.1). NCBI lineage: Eukaryota > Metazoa > Arthropoda > Insecta > Hymenoptera > Halictidae > Megalopta > Megalopta genalis. The sequence continues at coordinate 42,730 of NW_027476906.1, read as the reverse complement.
GTGTCGCGCATGGATTTGAAGCTAACTCGTTAGTTTCGCATGCAGTTGTAGCTAAATAATGTATATCACAAGTATTCGTAGCTAAACCATTTGTTTTGCATGGATTTGAAGCTACTCCTTCTACTTCGCATTGATTTGAAGCTAAATCATATGTGTCGCATGGATTTGAAGCTGAACCTCTACATCGCATTGATTTGAAGCTAAATCTTGTGTATCGCATGGATTTGAAGCTAAACCTTCTACTTCGCATTTATTTGAAGCTAAACCTTCTATATTCTATTGATTTGAAGCTAAACCATCTACCTCTTATTGATTTGAAGCTAAACCTTATACATCGCATTGATTAGATGATAAATCGTTTGTTTCGCATGCAGTTGTAGCTAAATAATGTTTATCACAAGTATTTGTAGTTAAACCATTTGTTTTGAATGGATTTGAAGCCAAGCCTTCTACTTCGCATTCATTTGAAGCTAAATCATTTGTTTCGCATGGATTTGAATCTAAGCCTTGTCCTTCGAATTGATTTGAATCTAAATCATGTGTGTCGTATGGATTTGAAGCTAAACCTTCTACTTCGCATTTATTTGAAGCTAAACCTTCTATATTCTATTGATTTGAAGCTAAACCTTATACCTCTTATTGATTTGAAGCTAAACCTTCTACATCGCATTGATTTGAAGATATATCGTGTGTTTCGCATGGATTTGAAGCTAACTCGTTAGTTTCGCATGCAGTTGTAGCTATATAATGAATATCACAAGTATTTGTAGCTAAACCATTTGATTCGCATGGATTTGAAGCTAAGCCTTCTACTTCGCATTAATTGGAAGATAAATCACGTGTTTTGCATGGATTTGAAGCTAAACCTTCTACATCGCATTGATTTGAAGCTAAATCATGTGTTTCGCATTGATTTGACGCTAAAACATGTGTTTCGCATGCAGTTGAAGCTAAATCATGTCTTTCACAAGTATTTGAAGATGAACCATTTGAATTGCATTGATTTGAACCCGAGCCTTCTACTTCGCACTGATTTGCAGCTAAATAATATGTTTCGCTTGGATTTGAAGCTAATCCTTCTACATCGCATTGACTTGAAGCTGAATCATGTGTGTCGCATGGATTTGAAGCTAACTCGTTCGTTTTGCCTGCAGTTGAATCTACATCACTTATATCGCAAGTATTTGAAGCTAAATCATGTGTATCGCATGGATTTGAAGCTAAACCTTCTACATCGTATTGATTTGAAGCTAAAATCATTTGTTTCGCATGGATTTGAAGCTAAAACAAGTGTTTCGCATGCAGTTGAAGCTAAATCATGTCTTTCACAAGTATTTGCAAGATGAACCATTTGAATCGCATTGATTTGAACCCAAGCCTTCTACTTCGCTCTGATTTGCAGCTAAATAATATGTTTCGCTTGGATTTGAAGCTGAACCTTCTACATCGCATTGATTTGAAGCTAAATCATTTGTTTCGCATGGATTTGAAGCTAAACCATCTACATCGTATTGATTTGAAGCTAAATCATTTGTTTCGCATGGATTTGAATCTAAGCCTTGTCCTTCGAATTGATTTGAAGGTAAATCATGTGTTTCGTATGGATTTGAAGCTAAACCTTCTACATCGCATTGATTTGAAGCTAAACCTTCTACATTCTATTGATTTGAAGCTAAACCTTCTACCTCTTATTGTTTTGAAGCTAAACCTTCTACATCGCATTGATTTGCAGCTAAATCATGTGTTTTGCATGGGTTTGATGCTAAATCTTCTTCATCGCATTGATTTGCAGCTAAATCATGTGTTTCGCATCGATTTGAAGCTAACTCGTTCGTTGCGCATGCAGTTAAATCTAAATAACGTATATCACAAGTATTTGAAGCTAAACCATTTCATTCGCATGGATTTGAAGATAAGCCTTCTACTTCGCATTAATTGGAAGATAAATCACTTGTTTTGCATGGATTTGAAGCTAAACCTTCTACGTCGCATTGATTTGAAGCTAAATCATGTGTTTCGCATGGATTTGAAGCTAACTCGTTCGTTTCGCCTGTATTCGAAGCTATATCACTTATATCGCATGGATTTGAAACTAACTCGTTCGGTTCGCCTGCAGTTGAATCTACATGACTTATATCGCTAGTATTTGAAGCTAAATCATGTGTATCGCGTGGATTTTGAAGCTAACTCGTTTGATTAGCCTTCATTTGAAGGTATATCTCTTACACCACAAGTGTTTGAAACTATATCATTTGTTTCGCATGGATTTGAAGGCAAACCTTCTTCATCGCATTGATTTGCAGATAAATCATGTGTTTCGCATGGATTTGAAGCTAACTCGTTCGTTTCGCCTGTATTCGAAACTATATCACTTATATCGCAAGTATTTGAAGCTACATCATGTGTTTCGTATGGATTTGAAGCTGAACCTCCTACATCGCATTGATTTGAAGCTAAATCATGTGTCTCGCATGGAATTGAAGCTACCTCGTTTGTTCCTACAGCTTTTAAAGCTATATCACTTATATCGCAAGTATTTGAAGCTAAATCATATGTGTCGCATGGATTTGAAGCTGAACCTACTACATCGCATTGATTTGAAGCTAAATCTTATGTATGGCATGGATTTGAAGCTAAACCTTCTACATCGCATTGATTTGAAGCTAAATCATGTGCATCGCATGGATTTGAAGTTAACTCGTTTGTTTCGCATGCAGTTGTAGCTAAATAATGTATATCACAAGTATTCGTAGTTAAACCATTTGTTTCGCATGTATTTGAAGCTACGCCTTCTACTTCGCATTGATTTGAAGCTAAACCATTTGTTTCGCATGGAATTGAAGCCACCTCGTTTGTTCCTCCAGCTTTTGAAGCTATGTCACTTATATCGCATGGATTTAATGCTGAACCTACTACATCGCATTGATTTGAAGCTAAATCTTGTGTATCGCATGGATCTGAAGCTAAGCCTTCTACTTCGCATTGATTTGAAGTTAAATCATTTGTATCGCATGGAATTGAAGCTTCCTCGTTTGTTCCTCCAGCTTTTGAAGCTATATCACTTATATCGCAAGTATATGAAGCTAAACCATATGTGTCGCTTGGATTTGAAGCTGATCCTTCTACATCGCATTGATTTGAATCTAATCTTGTGTATCGCATGGATTTGAAGCTAAACCTTCTACATCGCATTGATTAGAATCTAAATCTTGTGTATCGCATGGATTTGAAGCTAAACCTTCTACATCGCATTGATTAGAAGCTGAACCTTCTACATTCTATTGATTTGAAGCTAAACCTTCTACCTCTTATTGTTTTGAATCTAAACCTTCTACATCGCATTGATTTGCAGCTAAATTATGTGTTTTGCATGGATTTGATGCTAACTCGTTTGTTTCCCCTGCATTTGAAGCTTTATCAGTTATATCAGATGTATCTGATGCTAAATCATTTGTTTCGCATGGATTTGAAGCTAACTCTTCTACATCGCATTGATTTGAAGCTAGATCATGTGTATCGCATGGATTTTGAAGCTAACACGATTGATTAGTCTTCATTTGAAGCTATATCACTTACGCCCCAAGTGTTTGAAGCTATATCATTTGTTTCGCATGGATTTGAAGCTATACCTTCTTCATCGCATTGATTTGCAGCTAAATCATGTGTTTCGCATGGATTTGAAGCTAACTCGTTCGTTTCGCATGCAATTGTAGCTAAATGACGTATATCACAAGTATTTGTAGCTAAACCATTTGTTTTGCATGGATTTGAAGCTAAGCCTTCTACTTCGCATTCATTTGAAGCTAAATCATTTGTTTCGCATGGATTTGAATATAAGCCTTGTCCTTCGAATTGATTTGATGCTAAATCATGTGTCTCGCGTGGAATTGAAGCTACCTCGTTTGTTCCTACAGCTTTTGAAGCTATATCACTTATATCGCAAGTATTTGAAGCTAAATCATATGTCTCGCATGGATTTGAAGCTGAACCTACTACATCGCATTGATTTGAAGCTAAATCATATGTGTCGCATGGATTTGAAGCTGAACCTACTACATCGCATTGATTTGAAGCTAAATCTTGTGTATCGCATGGATTTGAAGCTAAACCTTCCACATCGCATTGATTTGAAGCTACATCATGTGTATCGCATGGATTTGAAGCTAACTCGTTAGTTTCGCATGCAGTTGTAGCTAAATAATGTATATCACAAGTATTTGTAGCTAAACCATTTGTTTCGCATGGATTTGAAGCTACGCCTTCTACTTCGCATTGATTTGAAGCTAAAGCATTTGTTTCGCCTGGATTTGAATCTAAGCATTGTTCTTCGATTTGATTTGAAGCTAAATCATGTGTTTCGTATGGATTTGAAGCTGAACCTTCTACATCGCATTGATTTGAAGCTAAATCATGTGTCTCGCATGGAATTGAAGCTACCTCGTTTGTTCCTACAGCTTTTGAAGCTATATCACTTATATCGCAAGTATTTGAAGCTAAATCATATGTGTCGCATGGATTTGAAGCTGAACCTACTACATCGCATTGATATGAAGCTAAATCTTGTGTATGGCATGGATTTGAAGCTAAACCTTCTACATCGCATTGATTTGAAGCTAAATCATGTGTATCGCATGGATTTGAAATTAACTCGTTAGTTTCGCATGCAGTTGTAGCTAAATAATGTATATCACAAGTATTTGTAGTTAAACCATTTGTTTTGCATGGATTTGAAGCCAAGCCTTCTACTTCGAATTCATTTGAAGCTAAATCGTTTGTTTCGCATGGATTTGAATCTATGCCTTGTCCTTCGAATTGATTTGAATCTAATTCATGTGTGTCGTATGGATTTGAAGCTAAACCTTCTACATCGCATTTATTTGAAGCTAAACCTTCTATATTCTATTGATTTGAAGCTAAACCTTCTACCTCTTATTGATTTGAAGCAAACCTTCTACATCGCATTGATTTGAAGATAAATCGTGTGTTTCGCATGGATTTGAAGCTAACTCGTTAGTTTCGCATGCAGTTGCAGCTAAATAATCTATATCACAAGTATTTGTAGCTAAACCATTTGTTTCGCATGGATTTGAAGCTACGTCTTCTACTTCGCATTGATTTGAAGCTAAATCATTTGTTTCGCATGGAATTGAAGCCACCTCGTTTGTTCCTCCAGCTTTTGAAGGTATATCACTTATATCGCAAGTATTTGAAGCTAAATCATATGTGTCGCATGGATTTGAAGCTGAACCGTCTACATCGCATTGATTTGAAGCTAAATCTTGTGTATCGCATGGATTGAAGCTAAACCTTGTACATCACATTGATTTGCAGCTAAATCATGTGTTTCGCATCGATTTGAATCTAACTCGTTCGTTTCGCCTCCTTTTGAAACTATGTCACTTATATCGCAAGTATTTAAAGCTAAATCATATGTGCCGCATGGATTTGAAGCTGAGCCTTCTACTTCGCATTCATCTGAAGCTAAATCATGTGTATCGCATGGATTTGAAGCTAAACCTTCTACATCGCATTGATTAGAAGTTAAATCATGTGTCGCGCATGGATTTGAAGCTAACTCGTTCGTTGCGCATGCAGTTAAATCTAAATAACGTATATCACAAGTATTTGAAGCTACACCATTTGATTCGCATGGATTTGAAGATAAGCCTTCTACTTCGCATTAATTGGAAGATAAATCACGTGTTTTGCATGGATTCGAAGCTAAACCTTCTACATCGCATTGATTTGAAGCTAAATCATGTGTTTCGCATGCAGTTGAAGCTATGTCATGTCTTTCACAAGTATTTGAATATGAACCATTTGAATTGCATTGATTTGAACCCGAGCCTACTACTTCGCACTGATTTGCAGCTAAATAATGTGTTTCTCATGGATTTGAAGCTAAACCTTCTACATCGCATTGATTTGAAGCTAAATCATGTGTCTCGCATGGAATTGAAACTACCTCGTTTGTTCCTGCAGCTTTTGAAGCTATATCACTTATATCGCAGGTATTTGAAGCTAAATCATATGTGTCGCATGGATTTGAAGCTGAACCTGCTACATCGCATTGATTTGAAGCTAAATCTTGTGTATCGCATGGATTTGAAGCTAAACCTTCTACATCGCATTGATTTGAAGCTAAATCATGTGAATCGCATGGATTTGAAGCTAACTCGTTCGTTTCGCATGCAGTTGTAGCTAAATGATGTATATCTCAAGTATTTGTAGCTAAACCATTTGTTTTGCATGGATTTGAAGCTAAGCCTTCTACTTCGCATTCATTTGAAGCTAAATCATTTGCTTCGTATGGATTTGAAGCTAAACCTTCTACATCGCATTGATTTGAAGCTAAACCTACTATATTCTATTGATTTGAAGCTAAACCTACTATATTCTATTGATTTGAAGCTAAAGCTTCTACCTCTTATTGATATGAAGCTAAACCTTCTACATCGCATGGATTTGAAGCTAAACCTTCTACATCGTATTGATTTGAAGCTAAATCATTTGTTTCGCATGGATTTGAAGCTAAAACATGTGTTTCGCATGCAGTTGAAGCTAAATCATGTCTTTCACAAGTATTTGAAGATGAACCATTTGAATCGCATTGATTTGAACCCGAGCCTTCTACTTCGCACTGATTTGCAGCTAAATAATATGTTTCGCTTGGATTTGAAGCTGAACCTTCTACATCGCATTGATTTGAAGCTAAATCATGTGTCTCGCATGGAATTGAAGCTAGCTCGTTTGTTCCTACAGCTTTTGAAGCTATATCACTTATATCGCAAGTATTTGAAGCTTAATCATATGTGTCGCACGGATTTGAAGCTGAACCTACTACATCGCATTGATTTGAAGCTAAATCTTGTGTATGGCATGGATTTGAAGCGAAACCTTCTACATCGCATTGATTTGAAGCTAAATCATATGTATCGCATGGATTTGTAGTTAACTCGTTTGTTTCGCATGCAGTTGTAGCTAAATAATGTTTATCACAAGTATTTGTAGTTAAACCATTTGTTTTGCATGGATTTGAAGCCAAGCCTTCTACTTCGCATTCATTTGAAGCTAAATCATTTGTTTCGCATGGATTTGAATCTAAGCCTTGTCCTTCGAATTGATTTGAATCTAAATCATGTGTGTCGTATGGATTTGAAGCTAAACCTTCTACTTCGCATTTATTTGAAGCTAAACCTTCTATATTCTATTGATTTGAAGCTAAACCATCTACCTCTTATTGATTTGAAGCTAAACCTTCTACATCGCATTGATTTGAAGATAAATCGTGTGTTTCGCATGGAATTGAAGCAACCTCGTTTGTTCCTCCAGCTTTTCAAGCTATATCACTTATATCGCAAGTATTTGAAGCTAAATCATATGTGTCACATGGATTTGAAGCTGAACCTTCTACATCGCATTGATTTGAATCTAAATCTTGTGTTTCGCATGGATTTGAAGCTAACTCGATCGTTTCGCCTGTATTCGAAGCTATATCACTTATATCGCAAGTATTTGAAGCTAAATCATGTGTTACGCTTGAATTTGAAGCTAAACCTTCTACATCGCATTGATTTGAAGCTAAATCATGTGTCTCGCATGGAATTGAAACTACCTCGTTTGTTCCTACAGCTTTTGAAGCTATATCACTTATATCGCAAGTATTTGAAGCTAAATCATATGTGTCGCATGGATTTGAAGCTGAACCTACTACATCGCATTGATTTGAAGCTAAATCTTGTGTATCGCATGGATTTGAAGCTTAACTTTCTACATCGCATTGATTTGAAGCTAAAGCATGTATATAGCATGGATTTGAAGCTAACTCGTTTGTTTCGCATGCAGTTGTAGCTAAATAATGTATATCACAAGCATTTGTAGCTAAACCATTTGTTTTGCATGGATTTGAAGCTAAGCCTTCTACTTCGCATTCATTTGAAGCTAAATCATTTGTTTCGCATGGGTTTGAATCTAAGCATTGTACTTCGAATTGATTTGAAGTTAAATCATGTGTTTGGTATGGATTTGAAGCTGAACCTTCTACATCGCATTGATTTGAAGCTAAATCATGTGTTTTGCATGGGTTTGATGCTAACTCGTTTGTTTCCCCTGCATTTGAAGCTATATCAGTTATATCAGGAGTATCTGATGCTAAATCATTTGTTTCGCATGGATTTGAAGCTAAACCTTCTACATCGCATTGATTTGAAGCTAAATCTTGTGTATCGCATGGATTTGAAGCTAAACCTTCTACATCGTATTGATTTGAAGCTAAATCATTTGTTTCGCATGGATTTGAATCTAAGCCTTGTCCTTCGAATTGATTTGAAGGTAAATCATGTGTTTCGAATGGATTTGAAGCTAAACCTTCTACATCGCATTGATTTGAAGCTAAATCTTGTGTATGGCATGGATTTGAAGCTAAACCTTCTACATCGCATTGATTTGAAGCTAAATCATGTGTCTCGCATGGAATTAAAGCTACCTCGTTTGTTCCTACAGCTTTTGAAGCTATATCACTTATATCGCAAGTATTTGAAGCTACATGATATGTGTCGCATGGATTTGAAGCTGAACCTACTACATTGCATTGATTTGAAGCTAAATCTTGTGTATCGCATGGATTTGAAGCTAAACCTTCTACATCACATTGATTCGAAGCTAAAGCATGTATATAGCATGGATTTGGAGCTGAACCTACTACATCGCATTGATTTGAAGCTAAATCTTGTGTATCGCATGGATTTGAAGCTAAACCTTCTACATCGTATTGATTTGAAGCTAAATCATTTGTTTCGCATGGATTTGAATCTAAGCCTTGTCCTTCGAATTGATTTGAAGGTAAATCATGTGTTTCGAATGGATTTGAAGCTAAACCTTCTACATCGCATTGATTTGAAGCTAAATCTTGTGTATGGCATGGATTTGAAGCTAAACCTTCTACATCGCATTGATTTGAAGCTAAATCATGTGTCTCGCATGGATTTGAAGCTAAACCTTCTACATCGCATTGATTAGAAGCTGAACCTTCTACATTCTATTGATTTGAAGCTAAACCTTCTACCTCTTATTGTTTTGAATCTAAACCTTCTACATCGCATTGATTTGCAGCTAAATTATGTGTTTTGCATGGATTTGATGCTAACTCGTTTGTTTCCCCTGCATTTGAAGCTTTATCAGTTATATCAGATGTATCTGATGCTAAATCATTTGTTTCGCATGGATTTGAAGCTAACTCTTCTACATCGCATTGATTTGAAGCTAGATCATGTGTATCGCATGGATTTTGAAGCTAACACGATTGATTAGTCTTCATTTGAAGCTATATCACTTACGCCCCAAGTGTTTGAAGCTATATCATTTGTTTCGCATGGATTTGAAGCTATACCTTCTTCATCGCATTGATTTGCAGCTAAATCATGTGTTTCGCATGGATTTGAAGCTAACTCGTTCGTTTCGCATGCAATTGTAGCTAAATGACGTATATCACAAGTATTTGTAGCTAAACCATTTGTTTTGCATGGATTTGAAGCTAAGCCTTCTACTTCGCATTCATTTGAAGCTAAATCATTTGTTTCGCATGGATTTGAATATAAGCCTTGTCCTTCGAATTGATTTGATGCTAAATCATGTGTCTCGCGTGGAATTGAAGCTACCTCGTTTGTTCCTACAGCTTTTGAAGCTATATCACTTATATCGCAAGTATTTGAAGCTAAATCATATGTCTCGCATGGATTTGAAGCTGAACCTACTACATCGCATTGATTTGAAGCTAAATCATATGTGTCGCATGGATTTGAAGCTGAACCTACTACATCGCATTGATTTGAAGCTAAATCTTGTGTATCGCATGGATTTGAAGCTAAACCTTCCACATCGCATTGATTTGAAGCTACATCATGTGTATCGCATGGATTTGAAGCTAACTCGTTAGTTTCGCATGCAGTTGTAGCTAAATAATGTATATCACAAGTATTTGTAGCTAAACCATTTGTTTCGCATGGATTTGAAGCTACGCCTTCTACTTCGCATTGATTTGAAGCTAAAGCATTTGTTTCGCCTGGATTTGAATCTAAGCATTGTTCTTCGATTTGATTTGAAGCTAAATCATGTGTTTCGTATGGATTTGAAGCTGAACCTTCTACATCGCATTGATTTGAAGCTAAATCATGTGTCTCGCATGGAATTGAAGCTACCTCGTTTGTTCCTACAGCTTTTGAAGCTATATCACTTATATCGCAAGTATTTGAAGCTAAATCATATGTGTCGCATGGATTTGAAGCTGAACCTACTACATCGCATTGATATGAAGCTAAATCTTGTGTATGGCATGGATTTGAAGCTAAACCTTCTACATCGCATTGATTTGAAGCTAAATCATGTGTATCGCATGGATTTGAAATTAACTCGTTAGTTTCGCATGCAGTTGTAGCTAAATAATGTATATCACAAGTATTTGTAGTTAAACCATTTGTTTTGCATGGATTTGAAGCCAAGCCTTCTACTTCGAATTCATTTGAAGCTAAATCGTTTGTTTCGCATGGATTTGAATCTATGCCTTGTCCTTCGAATTGATTTGAATCTAATTCATGTGTGTCGTATGGATTTGAAGCTAAACCTTCTACATCGCATTTATTTGAAGCTAAACCTTCTATATTCTATTGATTTGAAGCTAAACCTTCTACCTCTTATTGATTTGAAGCAAACCTTCTACATCGCATTGATTTGAAGATAAATCGTGTGTTTCGCATGGATTTGAAGCTAACTCGTTAGTTTCGCATGCAGTTGCAGCTAAATAATCTATATCACAAGTATTTGTAGCTAAACCATTTGTTTCGCATGGATTTGAAGCTACGTCTTCTACTTCGCATTGATTTGAAGCTAAATCATTTGTTTCGCATGGAATTGAAGCCACCTCGTTTGTTCCTCCAGCTTTTGAAGGTATATCACTTATATCGCAAGTATTTGAAGCTAAATCATATGTGTCGCATGGATTTGAAGCTGAACCGTCTACATCGCATTGATTTGAAGCTAAATCTTGTGTATCGCATGGATTGAAGCTAAACCTTGTACATCACATTGATTTGCAGCTAAATCATGTGTTTCGCATCGATTTGAATCTAACTCGTTCGTTTCGCCTCCTTTTGAAACTATGTCACTTATATCGCAAGTATTTAAAGCTAAATCATATGTGCCGCATGGATTTGAAGCTGAGCCTTCTACTTCGCATTCATCTGAAGCTAAATCATGTGTATCGCATGGATTTGAAGCTAAACCTTCTACATCGCATTGATTAGAAGTTAAATCATGTGTCGCGCATGGATTTGAAGCTAACTCGTTCGTTGCGCATGCAGTTAAATCTAAATAACGTATATCACAAGTATTTGAAGCTACACCATTTGATTCGCATGGATTTGAAGATAAGCCTTCTACTTCGCATTAATTGGAAGATAAATCACGTGTTTTGCATGGATTCGAAGCTAAACCTTCTACATCGCATTGATTTGAAGCTAAATCATGTGTTTCGCATGCAGTTGAAGCTATGTCATGTCTTTCACAAGTATTTGAATATGAACCATTTGAATTGCATTGATTTGAACCCGAGCCTACTACTTCGCACTGATTTGCAGCTAAATAATGTGTTTCTCATGGATTTGAAGCTAAACCTTCTACATCGCATTGATTTGAAGCTAAATCATGTGTCTCGCATGGAATTGAAACTACCTCGTTTGTTCCTGCAGCTTTTGAAGCTATATCACTTATATCGCAGGTATTTGAAGCTAAATCATATGTGTCGCATGGATTTGAAGCTGAACCTGCTACATCGCATTGATTTGAAGCTAAATCTTGTGTATCGCATGGATTTGAAGCTAAACCTTCTACATCGCATTGATTTGAAGCTAAATCATGTGAATCGCATGGATTTGAAGCTAACTCGTTCGTTTCGCATGCAGTTGTAGCTAAATGATGTATATCTCAAGTATTTGTAGCTAAACCATTTGTTTTGCATGGATTTGAAGCTAAGCCTTCTACTTCGCATTCATTTGAAGCTAAATCATTTGCTTCGTATGGATTTGAAGCTAAACCTTCTACATCGCATTGATTTGAAGCTAAACCTACTATATTCTATTGATTTGAAGCTAAACCTACTATATTCTATTGATTTGAAGCTAAAGCTTCTACCTCTTATTGATATGAAGCTAAACCTTCTACATCGCATGGATTTGAAGCTAAACCTTCTACATCGTATTGATTTGAAGCTAAATCATTTGTTTCGCATGGATTTGAAGCTAAAACATGTGTTTCGCATGCAGTTGAAGCTAAATCATGTCTTTCACAAGTATTTGAAGATGAACCATTTGAATCGCATTGATTTGAACCCGAGCCTTCTACTTCGCACTGATTTGCAGCTAAATAATATGTTTCGCTTGGATTTGAAGCTGAACCTTCTACATCGCATTGATTTGAAGCTAAATCATGTGTCTCGCATGGAATTGAAGCTAGCTCGTTTGTTCCTACAGCTTTTGAAGCTATATCACTTATATCGCAAGTATTTGAAGCTTAATCATATGTGTCGCACGGATTTGAAGCTGAACCTACTACATCGCATTGATTTGAAGCTAAATCTTGTGTATGGCATGGATTTGAAGCGAAACCTTCTACATCGCATTGATTTGAAGCTAAATCATATGTATCGCATGGATTTGTAGTTAACTCGTTTGTTTCGCATGCAGTTGTAGCTAAATAATGTTTATCACAAGTATTTGTAGTTAAACCATTTGTTTTGCATGGATTTGAAGCCAAGCCTTCTACTTCGCATTCATTTGAAGCTAAATCATTTGTTTCGCATGGATTTGAATCTAAGCCTTGTCCTTCGAATTGATTTGAATCTAAATCATGTGTGTCGTATGGATTTGAAGCTAAACCTTCTACTTCGCATTTATTTGAAGCTAAACCTTCTATATTCTATTGATTTGAAGCTAAACCATCTACCTCTTATTGATTTGAAGCTAAACCTTCTACATCGCATTGATTTGAAGATAAATCGTGTGTTTCGCATGGAATTGAAGCAACCTCGTTTGTTCCTCCAGCTTTTCAAGCTATATCACTTATATCGCAAGTATTTGAAGCTAAATCATATGTGTCACATGGATTTGAAGCTGAACCTTCTACATCGCATTGATTTGAATCTAAATCTTGTGTTTCGCATGGATTTGAAGCTAACTCGATCGTTTCGCCTGTATTCGAAGCTATATCACTTATATCGCAAGTATTTGAAGCTAAATCATGTGTTACGCTTGAATTTGAAGCTAAACCTTCTACATCGCATTGATTTGAAGCTAAATCATGTGTCTCGCATGGAATTGAAACTACCTCGTTTGTTCCTACAGCTTTTGAAGCTATATCACTTATATCGCAAGTATTTGAAGCTAAATCATATGTGTCGCATGGATTTGAAGCTGAACCTACTACATCGCATTGATTTGAAGCTAAATCTTGTGTATCGCATGGATTTGAAGCTTAACTTTCTACATCGCATTGATTTGAAGCTAAAGCATGTATATAGCATGGATTTGAAGCTAACTCGTTTGTTTCGCATGCAGTTGTAGCTAAATAATGTATATCACAAGCATTTGTAGCTAAACCATTTGTTTTGCATGGATTTGAAGCTAAGCCTTCTACTTCGCATTCATTTGAAGCTAAATCATTTGTTTCGCATGGGTTTGAATCTAAGCATTGTACTTCGAATTGATTTGAAGTTAAATCATGTGTTTGGTATGGATTTGAAGCTGAACCTTCTACATCGCATTGATTTGAAGCTAAATCATGTGTTTTGCATGGGTTTGATGCTAACTCGTTTGTTTCCCCTGCATTTGAAGCTATATCAGTTATATCAGGAGTATCTGATGCTAAATCATTTGTTTCGCATGGATTTGAAGCTAAACCTTCTACATCGCATTGATTTGAAGCTAAATCTTGTGTATCGCATGGATTTGAAGCTAAACCTTCTACATCGTATTGATTTGAAGCTAAATCATTTGTTTCGCATGGATTTGAATCTAAGCCTTGTCCTTCGAATTGATTTGAAGGTAAATCATGTGTTTCGAATGGATTTGAAGCTAAACCTTCTACATCGCATTGATTTGAAGCTAAATCTTGTGTATGGCATGGATTTGAAGCTAAACCTTCTACATCGCATTGATTTGAAGCTAAATCATGTGTCTCGCATGGAATTAAAGCTACCTCGTTTGTTCCTACAGCTTTTGAAGCTATATCACTTATATCGCAAGTATTTGAAGCTACATGATATGTGTCGCATGGATTTGAAGCTGAACCTACTACATTGCATTGATTTGAAGCTAAATCTTGTGTATCGCATGGATTTGAAGCTAAACCTTCTACATCACATTGATTCGAAGCTAAAGCATGTATATAGCATGGATTTGGAGCTGAACCTACTACATCGCATTGATTTGAAGCTAAATCTTGTGTATCGCATGGATTTGAAGCTAAACCTTCTACATCGTATTGATTTGAAGCTAAATCATTTGTTTCGCATGGATTTGAATCTAAGCCTTGTCCTTCGAATTGATTTGAAGGTAAATCATGTGTTTCGAATGGATTTGAAGCTAAACCTTCTACATCGCATTGATTTGAAGCTAAATCTTGTGTATGGCATGGATTTGAAGCTAAACCTTCTACATCGCATTGATTTGAAGCTAAATCATGTGTCTCGCATGGAATTGAAGCTACCTCGTTTGTTCCTACAGCTTTTGAAGCTATATCACTTATATCGCAAGTATTTGAAGCTACATGATATGTGTCGCATGGATTTGAAGCTGAACCTACTACATTGCATTGATTTGAAGCTAAATCTTGTGTATCGCATGGATTTGAAGCTAAACCTTCTACATCACATTGATTTGAAGCTAAAGCATGTATATAGCATGGATTTGAAGCTGAACCTACTACATCGCATTGATTTGAAGCTAAATCTTGTGTATCGCATGGGTTTGAAGCTAAACCTTCTACATCGTATTGATTTGAAGCTAAATCATTTGTTTCGCATGGATTTGAATCTAAGCCTTGTCCTTCGAATTGATTTGAAGGTAAATCATGTGTTTCGTATGGATTTGAAGCTAAACCTTCTACATCGCATTGATTTGAAGCTAAACCTTCTACATTCTATTGATTTGAAGCTAAACCTTCTACCTCTTATTGTTTTGAAGCTAAACCTTCTACATCGCATTGATTTGCAGCTAAATCATGTGTTTTGCATGGGTTTGATGCTAAATCTTCTTCATCGCATTGATTTGCAGCTAAATCATGTGTTTCGCATCGATTTGAAGCTATCTCGTTCGTTGCGCATGCAGTTAAATCTAAATAACGTATATCACAAGTATTTGAAGCTAAACCATTTCATTCGCATGGATTTGAAGATAAGCCTTCTACTTCGCATTAATTGGAAGATAAATCACTTGTTTTGCATGGATTTGAAGCTAAACCTTCTACATCGCATTGATTTGAAGCTAAATCATGTGTTTCGCATGGATTTGAAGCTAACTCGTTCGTTTCGCCTGTATTCGAAGCTATATCACTTATATCGCATGGATTTGAAACTAACTCGTTCGGTTCGCCTGCAGTTGAATCTACATGACTTATATCGCTAGTATTTGAAGCTAAATCATGTGTATCGCGTGGATTTTGAAGCTAACTCGTTTGATTAGCCTTCATTTGAAGCTATATCACTTACACCACAAGTGTTTGAAACTATATCATTTGTTTCGCATGGATTTGAAGGTAAACCTTCTTCATCGCATTGATTTGCAGATAAATCATAGTGTTTCGCATGGATTTGAAGCTAACTCGTTCGTTTCGCCTGTATTCGAAACTATATCACTTATATCGCAAGTATTTGAAGCTAAATCATGTGTTTCGTATGGATTTGAAGCTGAACCTCCTACATCGCATTGATTTGAAGCTAATCATGTGTCTCGCATGGAATTGAAGCTACCTCGTTTGTTCCTACAGCTTTTAAAGCTATATCACTTATATCGCAAGTATTTGAAGCTAAATCATATGTGTCGCATGGATTTGAAGCTGAACCTACTACATCGCATTGATTTGAAGCTAAATCTTATGTATGGCATGGATTTGAAGCTAAACCTTCTACATCGCATTGATTTGAAGCTAAAGCATGTATATAGCATGGATTTGAAGCTAACTCGTTTGTTTCGCATGCAGTTGTAGCTAAATAATGTATATCACAAGTATTTGTAGTTAAACCATTTGTTTCGCATGTATTTGAAGCTACGCCTTCTACTTCGCATTGATTTGAAGCTAAACCATTTGTTTCGCATGGAATTGAAGCCACCTCGTTTGTTCCTCCAGCTTTTGAAGCTATGTCACTTATATCGCATGGATTTAATGCTGAACCTACTACATCGCATTGATTTGAAGCTAAATCTTGTGTATCGCATGGATCTGAAGCTAAGCCTTCTACTTCGCATTGATTTGAAGTTAAATCATTTGTATCGCATGGAATTGAAGCTTCCTCGTTTGTTTCTCCAGCTTTTGAAGCTATATCACTTATATCGCAAGTATATGAAGCTAAATCATATGTGTCGCTTGGATTTGAAGCTGATCCTTCTACATCGCATTGATTTGAATCTAAATCTTGTGTATCGCATGGATTTGAAGCTAAACCTTCTACATCGCATTGATTAGAATCTAAATCTTGTGTATCGCATGGATTTGAAGCTAAACCTTCTACATCGCATTGATTAGAAGCTGAACCTTCTACATTCTATTGATTTGAAGCTAAACCTTCTACCTCTTATTGTTTTGAATCTAAACCTTCTACATCGCATTGATTTGCAGCTAAATTATGTGTTTTGCATGGATTTGATGCTAACTCGTTCGTTTCCCCTGCATTTGAAGCTTTATCAGTTATATCAGAAGTGTCTGATGCTAAATCATTTGTTTCGCATGGATTTGAAGCTAACCCTTCTACATCGCATTGATTTGAAGCTAGATCATGTGTATCGCATGGATTTTGAAGCTAACACGATTGATTAGTCTTCATTTGAAGCTATATCACTTACACCCCAAGTGTTTGAAGCTATATCATTTGTTTCGCATGGATTTGAAGCTGTACCTTCTTCATCGCATTGATTTGCAGCTAAATCATGTGTTTCGCATGGATTTGAAGCTAACTCGTTCGTTTCGCATGCAATTGTAGCTAAATGACGTATATCACAAGTATTTGTAGCTAAACCATTTGTTTTGCATGGATTTGAAGCTAAGCCTTCTACTTCGCATTCATTTGAAGCTAAATCATTTGTTTCGCATGGATTTGAATATAAGCCTTGTCCTTCGAATTGATTTGATGCTAAATCATGTGTCTCGCATGGAATTGAAGCTACCTCGTTTGTTCCTACAGCTTTTGAAGCTATATCACTTATATCGCAAGTATTTGAAGCTAAATCATATGTCTCGCATGGATTTGAAGCTGAACCTACTACATCGCATTGATTTGAAGCTAAATCATATGTGTCGCATGGATTTGAAGCTGAACCTACTACATCGCATTGATTTGAAGCTAAATCTTGTGTATGGCATGGATTTGAAGCTAAACCTTCTACATCGCATTGATTTGAAGCTAAATCATGTGTATCGCATGGATTTGAAGTTAACTCGTTTGTTTCGCATGCAGTTGTAGCTAAATAATGTATATCACAAGTATTTGTAGTTAAACCATTTGTTTTGCATGGATTTGAAGCCAAGCCTTCTACTTCGAATTCATTTGAAGCTAAATCGTTTGTTTCGCATGGATTTGAATCTATGCCTTGTCCTTCGAATTGATTTGAATCTAATTCATGTGTGTCGTATGGATTTGAAGCTAAACCTTCTACATCGCATTTATTTGAAGCTAAACCTTCTATATTCTATTGATTTGAAGCTAAACCTTCTACCTCTTATTGATTTGAAGCAAACCTTCTACATCGCATTGATTTGAAGAAAAATCGTGTGTTTCGCATGGATTTGAAGCTAACTCGTTAGTTTCGCATGTAGTTGTAGCTAAATAATCTATATCACAAGTATTTGTAGCTAAACCATTTGTTTCGCATGGATTTGAAGCTACGTCTTCTACTTCGCATTGATTTTAAGCTAAATCATTTGTTTCGCATGGAATTGAAGCCACCTCGTTTGTTCCCCAGCTTTTGAAGGTATATCACTTATATCGCAAGTATTTGAAGCTAAATCATATGTGTCGCATGGATTTGAAGCTGAACCTTCTACATCGCATTGATTTGAAGCTAAATCTTGTGTATCGCATGGATTTGAAGCTAAACCTTGTACATCACATTGATTTGCAGCTAAATCATGTGTTTCGCATGGATTTGAAGCTAACTCGTTCGTTTCGCCTCCTTTTGAAACTATGTCACTTATATCGCAAGTATTTAAAGCTAAATCATATGTGCCGCATGGATTTGAAGCTGAGCCTTCTACTTCGCATTCATCTGAAGCTAAATCATTTGTTTCGCATGGATTTGAATCTAAGCCTTGTCCTTCGAATTGATTTGATGCTAAATCATGTGTCTCGCATGGAATTGAAGCTACCTCGTTTGTTCCTACAGCTTTTGAAGCTATATCACTTATATCGCAAGTATTTGAAGCTAAATCATATGTCTCGCATGGATTTGAAGCTGAACCTTCTACATCGCATTGATTTGAAGCTAAATCATGTGTTTCGCATGGATTTGAAGCTAACTCGTTCGTTTCGCCTCCTTTTGAAACTATGTCACTTATATCGCAAGTATTTAAAGCTAAATCATATGTGCCGCATGGATTTGAAGCTGAGCCTTCTACTTCGCATTCATCTGAAGCTAAATCATTTGTTTCGCATGGATTTGAATCTAAGCCTTGTACTTCGAGTTGATTTGAAGCTAAATCATGTGTTTCGCATGGATTTGAAGCTAACTCGTTCGTTTAACATGCAGTTAAATCTAAATAACGTATATCACAAGGATTTGTGGCTAAACCATTTGATTCGCATGGATTTGAAGATAAGCCTTTTACTTCGCATTAATTGGAAGATAAATCACGTGTTTTGCATGGATTTGAAGCTAAAGCTTCTACATCGCATTGATTTGAAGCTAAATCATGTGTATCGCATGCAGTTGAAGCTAAATCATGTCTTTCACAAGTATTTGAAGATGAACCATTTGAATTGCATTGATTTGAACCCGAGCCTTCTACTTCGCACTGATTTGCAGCTAAATAATGTGTTTCTCATGGATTTGAAGCTAAACCATCTACATTGAATTGATTTGCAGCTGAGTCATGTGTTTCGCATGGATTTGAAGCTAACTCGATCGTTTCGCCTGTATTCGAAGCTATATCACTTATATCGCAAGTATTTGAAGCTAAATCATGTGTTACGCTTGAATTTGAAGCTAAACCTTCTACATCGCATTGATTTGAAGCTAAATCATGTGTCTCGCATGGAATTGAAACTACCTCGTTTGTTCCTACAGCTTTTGAAGCTATATCACTTATATCGCAAGTATTTGAAGCTAAATCATATGTGTCGCATGGATTTGAAGCTGAACCTACTACATCGCATTGATTTGAAGCTAACTCGTTTGTTTCGCATGCAGTTGTAGCAAAATAATGTATATCACAAGCATTTGTAGCTAAACCATTTGTTTTGCATGGATTTGAAGCTAAGCCTTCTACTTCGCATTCATTTGAAGCTAAATCATTTGTTTCGCATGGATTTGAATCTAAGCATTATACTTCGAATTGATTTGAAGCTAAATCATGTGTTTCGTATGGATTTGAAGCTGAACCTTCTACATCGCATTGATTTGAAGCTAAATCATGTGTCTCGCATGGATTTGAATCTAAGCATTGTCCTTCGAATTGATTTGAATCTAAATCATGTGTGTCGTATGGATTTTAAGCTAAACCTTCTACTTCGCATTTATTTGAAGCTAAACCTTCTATATTCTATTGATTTGAAGCTAAACCATCTACCTCTTATTGATTTGAAGCTAAACCTTCTACATCGCATTGATTTGAAGATAAATCGTGTGTTTCGCATGGATTTGAATCTAAATCGTTAGTTTCGCATGCAGTTGTAGCTAAATAATGTATATCACAAGTATTCGTAGCTAAACCATTTGTTTTGCATGGATTTGAAGCTAAGCCTTCTACTTCGCATTAATTGGAAGATAAATCACGTGTTTTGCATGGATTTGAAGCTAAACCTTCTACATCGCATTGATTTGAAGCTAAATCATGTGTTTCGCATTGATTTGACGCTAAAACATGTGTTTCGCATGCAGTTGAAGCTAAATCATGTCTTTCACAAGTATTTGAAGATGAACCATTTGAATTGCATTGATTTGAACCCGAGCCTTCTACTTCGCACTGATTTGCAGCTAAATAATATGTTTCGCTTGGATTTGAAGCTAATCCTTCTACATCGCATTGACTTGAAGCTGAATCATGTGTTTCGCATGGATTTGAAGCTAACTCGTTCGTTTTGCCTGCAGTTGAATCTACATCACTTATATCGCAAGTATTTGAAGCTAAATCATGTGTATCGCATGGATTTGAAGCTAAACCTTCTACATCGTATTGATTTGAAGCTAAGTCATTTGTTTCGCATGGATTTGAAGCTAAAACATGTGTTTCGCATGCAGTTGAAGCTAAATCATGTCTTTCACAAGTATTTGAAGATGAACCATTTGAATCGCATTGATTTGAACCCGAGCCTTCTACTTCGCACTGATTTGCAGCTAAATAATATGTTTCGCTTGGATTTGAAGCTGAACCTTCTACATCGCATTGATTTGAAGCTAAATCATGTGTCTCGCATGGAATTGAAGCTAGCTCGTTTGTTCCTACAGCTTTTGAAGCTATATCACTTATATCGCAAGTATTTGAAGCTTAATCATATGTGTCGCACGGATTTGAAGCTGAACCTACTACATCGCATTGATTTGAAGCTAAATCTTGTGTATGGCATGGATTTGAAGCGAAACCTTCTACATCGCATTGATTTGAAGCTAAATCATATGTATCGCATGGATTTGTAGTTAACTCGTTTGTTTCGCATGCAGTTGTAGCTAAATAATGTTTATCACAAGTATTTGTAGTTAAACCATTTGTTTTGCATGGATTTGAAGCCAAGCCTTCTACTTCGCATTCATTTGAAGCTAAATCATTTGTTTCGCATGGATTTGAATCTAAGCCTTGTCCTTCGAATTGATTTGAATCTAAATCGTGTGTTTCGCATGGAATTGAAGCAACCTCGTTTGTTCCTCCAGCTTTTCAAGCTATATCACTTATATCGCAAGTATTTGAAGCTAAATCATATGTGTCACATGGATTTGAAGCTGAACCTTCTACATCGCATTGATTTGAATCTAAATCTTGTGTTTCGCATGGATTTGAAGCTAACTCGATCGTTTCGCCTGTATTCGAAGCTATATCACTTATATCGCAAGTATTTGAAGCTAAATCATGTGTTACGCTTGAATTTGAAGCTAAACCTTCTACATCGCATTGATTTGAAGCTAAATCATGTGTCTCGCATGGAATTGAAACTACCTCGTTTGTTCCTACAGCTTTTGAAGCTATATCACTTATATCGCAAGTATTTGAAGCTAAATCATATGTGTCGCATGGATTTGAAGCTGAACCTACTACATCGCATTGATTTGAAGCTAAATCTTGTGTATCGCATGGATTTGAAGCTTAACTTTCTACATCGCATTAATTTGAAGCTAAAGCATGTATATAGCATGGATTTGAAGCTAACTCGTTTGTTTCGCATGCAGTTGTAGCTAAATAATGTATATCACATGCATTTGTAGCTAAACCATTTGTTTTGCATGGATTTGAAGCTAAGCCTTCTACTTCGCATTCATTTGAAGCTAAATCATTTGTTTCGCATGGATTTGAATCTAAGCATTGTACTCCGAATTGATTTGAAGTTAAATCATGTGTTTCGTACGGATTTGAAGCTGAACCTTCTACATCGCATTGATTTGAAGCTAAATCATGTGTTTTGCATGGGTTTGATGCTAACTCGTTTGTTTCCCCTGCATTTGAAGCTATATCAGTTATATCAGGAGTATCTGATGCTAAATAATTTGTTTCGCATGGATTTGAAGCTAAACCTTCTACATCGCATTGATTTGAAGCTAAATCTTGTGTATCGCATGGATTTGAAGCTAAACCTTCTACATCGTATTGATTTGAAGCTAAATCATGTGTCTCGCATGGAATTGAAGCTACCTCGTTTGTTCCTACAGCTTTTGAAGCTATATCACTTATATCGCAAGTATTTGAAGCTACATCATATGTGTCGCATGGATTTGAATCTGAACCTACTACATGGCATTGATTTGAAGCTAAATCTTGTGTATCGCATGGACTTGAAGCTAAACCTTCTACATCACATTGATTTGAAGCTAAAGCATGTATATAGCATGGATTTGAAGCTGAACCTTCTACATCGCATTGATTTGAAGCTAAATCTTGTGTATCGCATGGATTTGAAGCTAAACCTTCTACATCGTATTGATTTGAAGCTAAATCATGTGTCTCGCATGGAATTGAAACTACCTCGTTTGTTCCTACAGCTTTTGAAGCTATATCACTTATATCGCAAGTATTTGAAGCTAAATCATATGTGTCGCATGGATTTGAAGCTGAACCTTCTACATCGCATTCATCTGAAGCTAAATCATTTGTTTCGCATGGATTTGAATCTAAGCCTTGCCCTTCGAATTGATTTGAAGCTAAATCATGTGTTTCGTATGGATTTGAAGCTGAACCTTCTACATCGCATTGATTTGAAGCTAAATCATGTGTTTCGCATGGATTTGAAGCTAACTCGTACGTTTCGCCTCCTTTTGAAACTATGTCACTTATATCGCAAGTATTTAAAGCTAAATCATATGTGCCGCATGGATTTGAAGCTGAGCCTTCTACTTCGCATTCATCTGAAGCTAATCATTTGTTTCGCATGGATTTGAATCTAAGCCTTGTACTTCGAGTTGATTTGAAGCTAAATCATGTGTTTCGCATGGATTTGAAGCTAACTCGTTCGTTTAACATGCAGTTAAATCTAAATAACGTATATCACAAGGATTTGTGGCTAAACCATTTGATTCGCATGGATTTGAAGACAAGCCTTTTACTTCGCATTAATTGGAAGATAAATCACGTGTTTTGCATGGATTGAAGCTAAAGCTTCTACATCGCATTGATTTGAAGCTAAATCATGTGTATCGCATGCAGTTGAAGCTAAATCATGTCTTTCACAAGTATTTGAAGATGAACCATTTGAATTGCATTGATTTGAACCCGAGCCTTCTACTTCGCACTGATTTGCAGCTAAATAATGTGTTTCTCATGGATTTGAAGCTAAACCTTCTACATTGAATTGATTTGCAGCTGAGTCATGTGTTTCGCATGGATTTGAAGCTAACTCGATCGTTTCGCCTGTATTCGAAGCTATATCACTTATATCGCAAGTATTTGAAGCTAAATCATGTGTTACGCTTGAATTTGAAGCTAAACCTTCTACATCGCATTGATTTGAAGCTAAATCATGTGTCTCGCATGGAATTGAAACTACCTCGTTTGTTCCTACAGCTTTTGAAGCTATATCACTTATATCGCAAGTATTTGAAGCTAAATCATATGTGTCGCATGGATTTGAAGCTGAACCTACTACATTTTCGTATGTAGTTGTAGCTAAATAATGTATATCACAAGTATTTGTAGCTAAACCATTTGTTTTGCATGGATTTGAAGCTAAGCCTTCTACTTCGCATTCATTTGAAGCTAAATCATTTGTTTCGCATGGATTTGAATCTAAGCATTATACTTCGAATTGATTTGAAGCTAAATCATGTGTTTCGTATGGATTTGAAGCTGAACCTTCTACATCGCATTGATTTGAAGCTAAATCATGTGTCTCGCATGGATTTGAATCTAAGCATTGTCCTTCGAATTGATTTGAATCTAAATCATGTGTGTCGTATGGATTTTAAGCTAAACCTTCTACTTCGCATTTATTTGAAGCTAAACCTTCTATATTCTATTGATTTGAAGCTAAACCATCTACCTCTTATTGATTTGAAGCTAAACCTTCTACATCGCATTGATTTGAAGATAAATCGTGTGTTTCGCATGGATTTGAATCTAAATCGTTAGTTTCGCATGCAGTTGTAGCTAAATAATGTATATCACATGCATTTGTAGCTAAACCATTTGTTTTGCATGGATTTGAAGCTAAGCCTTCTACTTCGCATTCATTTGAAGCTAAATCATTTGTTTCGCATGGATTTGAATCTAAGCATTGTACTTCGAATTGATTTGAAGTTAAATCATGTGTTTCGTACGGATTTGAAGCTGAACCTTCTACATCGCATTGATTTGAAGCTAAATTATGTGTTTTGCATGGGTTTGATGCTAACTCGTTTGTTTCCCCTGCATTTGAAGCTATATCAGTTATATCAGGAGTATCTGATGCTAAATCATTTGTTTCGCATGGATTTGAAGCTAAACCTTCTACATCGCATTGATTTGAAGCTAAATCTTGTGTATCGCATGGATTTGAAGCTAAACCTTCTACATCGTATTGATTTGAAGCTAAATCATGTGTCTCGCATGGAATTGAAACTACCTCGTTTGTTCCTACAGCTTTTGAAGCTATATCACTTATATCGCAAGTATTTGAAGCTAAATCATATGTGTCGCATGGATTTGAAGCTGAACCTACTACATCGCATTGATTTGAAGCTAAATCTTGTGTATCGCATGGATTTGAAGCTTAACTTTCTACATCGCATTAATTTGAAGCTAAAGCATGTATATAGCATGGATTTGAAGCTAACTCGTTTGTTTCGCATGCAGTTGTAGCTAAATAATGTATATCACATGCATTTGTAGCTAAACCATTTGTTTTGCATGGATTTGAAGCTAAGCCTTCTACTTCGCATTCATTTGAAGCTAAATCATTTGTTTCGCATGGATTTGAATCTAAGCATTGTACTCCGAATTGATTTGAAGTTAAATCATGTGTTTCGTACGGATTTGAAGCTGAACCTTCTACATCGCATTGATTTGAAGCTAAATCATGTGTTTTGCATGGGTTTGATGCTAACTCGTTTGTTTCCCCTGCATTTGAAGCTATATCAGTTATATCAGGAGTATCTGATGCTAAATAATTTGTTTCGCATGGATTTGAAGCTAAACCTTCTACATCGCATTGATTTGAAGCTAAATCTTGTGTATCGCATGGATTTGAAGCTAAACCTTCTACATCGTATTGATTTGAAGCTAAATCATGTGTCTCGCATGGAATTGAAGCTACCTCGTTTGTTCCTACAGCTTTTGAAGCTATATCACTTATATCGCAAGTATTTGAAGCTACATCATATGTGTCGCATGGATTTGAATCTGAACCTACTACATGGCATTGATTTGAAGCTAAATCTTGTGTATCGCATGGACTTGAAGCTAAACCTTCTACATCACATTGATTTGAAGCTAAAGCATGTATATAGCATGGATTTGAAGCTGAACCTTCTACATCGCATTGATTTGAAGCTAAATCTTGTGTATCGCATGGATTTGAAGCTAAACCTTCTACATCGTATTGATTTGAAGCTAAATCATGTGTCTCGCATGGAATTGAAACTACCTCGTTTGTTCCTACAGCTTTTGAAGCTATATCACTTATATCGCAAGTATTTGAAGCTAAATCATATGTGTCGCATGGATTTGAAGCTGAACCTTCTACATCGCATTCATCTGAAGCTAAATCATTTGTTTCGCATGGATTTGAATCTAAGCCTTGCCCTTCGAATTGATTTGAAGCTAAATCATGTGTTTCGTATGGATTTGAAGCTGAACCTTCTACATCGCATTGATTTGAAGCTAAATCATGTGTTTCGCATGGATTTGAAGCTAACTCGTACGTTTCGCCTCCTTTTGAAACTATGTCACTTATATCGCAAGTATTTAAAGCTAAATCATATGTGCCGCATGGATTTGAAGCTGAGCCTTCTACTTCGCATTCATCTGAAGCTAAATCATTTGTTTCGCATGGATTTGAATCTAAGCCTTGTACTTCGAGTTGATTTGAAGCTAAATCATGTGTTTCGCATGGATTTGAAGCTAACTCGTTCGTTTAACATGCAGTTAAATCTAAATAACGTATATCACAAGGATTTGTGGCTAAACCATTTGATTCGCATGGATTTGAAGACAAGCCTTTTACTTCGCATTAATTGGAAGATAAATCACGTGTTTTGCATGGATTTGAAGCTAAAGCTTCTACATCGCATTGATTTGAAGCTAAATCATGTGTATCGCATGCAGTTGAAGCTAAATCATGTCTTTCACAAGTATTTGAAGATGAACCATTTGAATTGCATTGATTTGAACCCGAGCCTTCTACTTCGCACTGATTTGCAGCTAAATAATGTGTTTCTCATGGATTTGAAGCTAAACCTTCTACATTGAATTGATTTGCAGCTGAGTCATGTGTTTCGCATGGATTTGAAGCTAACTCGATCGTTTCGCCTGTATTCGAAGCTATATCACTTATATCGCAAGTATTTGAAGCTAAATCATGTGTTACGCTTGAATTTGAAGCTAAACCTTCTACATCGCATTGATTTGAAGCTAAATCATGTGTCTCGCATGGAATTGAAACTACCTCGTTTGTTCCTACAGCTTTTGAAGCTATATCACTTATATCGCAAGTATTTGAAGCTAAATCATATGTGTCGCATGGATTTGAAGCTGAACCTACTACATTTTCGTATGTAGTTGTAGCTAAATAATGTATATCACAAGTATTTGTAGCTAAACCATTTGTTTTGCATGGATTTGAAGCTAAGCCTTCTACTTCGCATTCATTTGAAGCTAAATCATTTGTTTCGCATGGATTTGAATCTAAGCATTATACTTCGAATTGATTTGAAGCTAAATCATGTGTTTCGTATGGATTTGAAGCTGAACCTTCTACATCGCATTGATTTGAAGCTAAATCATGTGTCTCGCATGGATTTGAATCTAAGCATTGTCCTTCGAATTGATTTGAATCTAAATCATGTGTGTCGTATGGATTTTAAGCTAAACCTTCTACTTCGCATTTATTTGAAGCTAAACCTTCTATATTCTATTGATTTGAAGCTAAACCATCTACCTCTTATTGATTTGAAGCTAAACCTTCTACATCGCATTGATTTGAAGATAAATCGTGTGTTTCGCATGGATTTGAATCTAAATCGTTAGTTTCGCATGCAGTTGTAGCTAAATAATGTATATCACATGCATTTGTAGCTAAACCATTTGTTTTGCATGGATTTGAAGCTAAGCCTTCTACTTCGCATTCATTTGAAGCTAAATCATTTGTTTCGCATGGATTTGAATCTAAGCATTGTACTTCGAATTGATTTGAAGTTAAATCATGTGTTTCGTACGGATTTGAAGCTGAACCTTCTACATCGCATTGATTTGAAGCTAAATTATGTGTTTTGCATGGGTTTGATGCTAACTCGTTTGTTTCCCCTGCATTTGAAGCTATATCAGTTATATCAGGAGTATCTGATGCTAAATCATTTGTTTCGCATGGATTTGAAGCTAAACCTTCTACATCGCATTGATTTGAAGCTAAATCTTGTGTATCGCATGGATTTGAAGCTAAACCTTCTACATCGTATTGATTTGAAGCTAAATCATGTGTCTCGCATGGAATTGAAGCTACCTCGTTTGTTCCTACAGCTTTTGAAGCTATATCACTTATATCGCAAGTATTTGAAGCTACATCATATGTGTCGCATGGATTTGAATCTGAACCTACTACATGGCATTGATTTGAAGCTAAAGCATGTATATAGCATGGATTTGAAGCTGAACCTACTACATCGCATTGATTTGAAGCTAAATCTTGTGTATCGCATGGATTTGAAGCTAAACCTTGTACATCACATTGATTTGCAGCTAAATCATGTGTTTCGCATGGATTTGAATCTAACTCGTTCGTTTCGCCTCCTTTTGAAACTATGTCACTTATATCGCAAGTATTTAAAGCTAAATCATATGTGCCGCATGGATTTGAAGCTGAGCCTTCTACTTCGCATTCATCTGAAGCTAAATCATTTGTTTCGCATGGAATTGAATCTAAGCCTTGCCCTTCGAATTGATTTGAAGCTAAATCATGTGTTTCGTATTGATTTGAAGCTAAACCTTCTACATCGCATTGATTTGAAGATAAATCGTGTGTTTCGCATAGAATTGAAGCAACCTCGTCTGTTGCTCCAGCTTTTGAAGCTATATCACTTATATCGCAAGTATTTGAAGCTAAATCATATGTGTCGCATGGACTTGAAGCTGAACCTACTACATCGCATTGATATGAAGCTAAATCTTGTGTATGGCATGGATTTGAAGCTAAACCTTCTACATCACATTGATTTGAAGCTAAATCATGTGTATCGCATGGTTTTGAAGCTAAACCTTCTACATCGCATTGATTTGCAGCTGAATCATGTGTTTCGCATGGATTTGAAGCTACCTCGTTTGTTCCTACAGCTTTTGAAGCTATATCACTTATATAGCAAGTATTTGAAGCTAAATCATATGTGTCGCATGGATTTGAAGCTGAACCTACTACATCGCATTGATATGAAGCTAAATCTTGTGTATGGCATGGATTTGAAGCTAAACCTTCTACATCACATTGATTTGAAGCTAAATCATGTGTATCGCATGGATTTGAAGCTAAACCTTCTACATCGCATTGATTTGCAGCTGAATCATGTGTTTCGCATGGATTTGAAGCTACCTCGTTTGTTCCTACAGCTTTTGAAGCTATATCACTTATATCGCAAGTATTTGAAGCTAAATAATATGTTTCGTATGGATTTGAAGCTGAACCTTCTACATAGCATTGATTTGAAGCTAAATCATGTGTCTCGCATGGAATTGAAGCTACCTCGTTTGTTCCTACAGCTTTTGAAGTTATATCACTTATATCGCAAGTATTTGAAGCTAAATCATATGTGTCGCATGGATTTGAAGCTGAACCTACTACATCGCATTGATATGAAGCTAAATCTTGTGTATGGCATGGATTTGAAGCTAAACCTTCTACATCGCATTGATTTGAAGATAAATCGTGTGTTTCGCATAGAATTGAAGCAACCTCGTCTGTTCCTCCAGCTTTTGAAGCTATATCACTTATATCGCAAGTATTTGAAGCTAAATCATATGTGTCGCATGGATTTGAAGCTGAACCTACTACATCGCATTGATTTGTAGCTAAACCATTTGTTTTGCATGGATTTGAAGGCAAGCCTTCTACTTCGCATTGATTTGAAGCTAAAGCATTTGTTTCGCATGGATTTGAATCTAAGCATTGTACTTCGATTTGATTTGAAGCTAAATCATGTGTTTCGTATGGATTTGAAGCTGAACCTTCTACATAGCATTGATTTGAAGCTAAATCATGTGTCTCGCATGGAATTGAAGCTACCTCGTTTGTTCCTACAGCTTTTGAAGCTATATCACTTATATCGCAAGTGTTTGAAGCTAAATCATATGTGTCGCATGGATTTGAAGCGGAACATCGCATTGATTTGAAGCTAAATCATGTGTTTCGCATGTATTTGAAGCTAACTCGTTTGAATCGAGTGCAGTTGAAGCTAAATCATGCATATCCCAAGTATTTGAAGCTAAACAATTTCTATCGCATGGATTTGAAGATAAGCCTTCTACTTCGCATTGATATGAAGCTAAATCATGTGTTTGGCATGTATTTGAAGCTAACTCGTTTGTTTCGAGTGCAGTTGATGCTAAATCATGTATATCCCAAGTATTTGAAGCTAAACAATTTGTATCGCATGGATTTGCAGATAAGCCTTCTACTTCGCATTGATCTGAAGTTAAATCATGTGTTTCGCATGGATTTGAATCTAACTCGTTTGCTTCGCCTGCAGTTGAAGCTATATCATTTATACCGCAAGCATTTGAAGGTAAATCATTTGTTTCGCATGGATATGAAGCTAATTTGTTTGTTTCGGATGCATTTGATGCTATATCACTTATATCGCAAGCATCTGAAGCTTAATCATTTGTTTCCCATGGATTTGAAGCTAAACCTTCTACATCGCATTGATTTGCAGCTAAATCATGTGTTCCGCATGGATTTGAAACTAACTCGTTCGTTGCGCATGCAGTTAAATCTAAATTACGTATATCACAAGTATTTGTAGCTAAACCATTTGTTTCGCATGGATTTGAATCTAAGCCTTGTACTTCGAGTTGATTTGAAGCTAAATCATGTGTTTCGCATGGATTTGAAGCTAACTCGTTCGTTTAACATGCAGTTAAATCTAAATAACGTATATCACAAGGATTTGTGGCTAAACCATTTGATTCGCATGGATTTGAAGATAAGCCTTTTACTTCGCATTAATTGGAATATAAATCACGTGTTTTGCATGGATTTGAAGCTAAACCTTCTACATCGCATTGATTTGAAGCTAAATCATGTGTATCGCATGCAGTTGAAGCTAAATCATGTCTTTCACAAGTATTTGAAGATGAACCATTTGAATTGCATTGATTTGAACCCGAGCCTTCTACTTCGCACTGATTTGCAGCTAAATAATGTGTTTCTCATGGATTTGAAGCTAAACCTTCTACATTGAATTGATTTGCAGCTGAGTCATATGTTTCGCATGGATTTGAAGCTAACTCGATCGTTTCGCCTGTATTCGAAGATATATCACTTATATCGAAAGTATTTGAAGCTAAATCATGTGTTACGCTTGAATTTGAAGCTAAACCTTCTACATCGCATTGATTTGAAGCTAAATCATGTGTCTCGCATGGAATTGAAACTAACTCGTTTGTTCCTACAGCTTTTGAAGCTATATCACTTATATCGCAAGTATTTGAAGCTAAATCATATGTGTCGCATGGATTTGAAGCTGGACCTACTACATCGCAATTGATTTGAAGCTAAATCTTGTGTATCGCATGGATTTGAAGCTTAACTTTCTACATCGCATTGATTTGAAGCTAACTCGTTTGTTTCGCATGCAGTTGTAGCTAAATAATGTATATCACAAGCATTTGTAGCTAAACCATTTGTTTGCATGGATTTGAAGCTAAGCCTTCTACTTCGCATTCATTTGAAGCTAAATCATTTGTTTCGCATGGATTTGAATCTAAGCATTGTACTTCGAAATGATTTGAAGCTAAATCATGTGTTTCGTATGGATGTGAAGCTGAACCTTCTACATCGCATTGATTTGAAGCTAAATCATGTGTCTCGCATGGAATTGAAGCTAGCTCGTTTGTTCCTTCAGCTTTTGAAGCTCTATCACTTATATCGCAATTATTTGAAGCTTAATCATATGTGTCGCACGGATTTGAAGCTGAACCTACTACATCGCATTGATTTGAAGCTAAATCTTGTGTATGGCATGGATTTGAAGCGAAACCTTCTACATCGCATTGATTTGAAGCTAAATCATATGTATCGCATGGATTGGAAGTTAACTCGTTTGTTTCGCATGCAGTTGTAGCTAAATAATGTTTATCACAAGTATTTGTAGTTAAACCATTTGTTTTGCATTGATTTGAAGCCAAGCCTTCTACTTCGCATTCATTTGAAGCTAAATCATTTGTTTCGCATGGATTTGAATCTAAGCCTTGTCCTTCGAATTGATTTGAATCTAAATCATGTGTGTCGTATGGATTTGAAGCTAAACCTTCTACTTCGCATTTATTTGAAGCTAAACCTTCTATATTCTATTGATTTGAAGCTAAACCATCTACCTCTTATTGATTTGAAGCTAAACCTTCTACATCGCATTGATTTGAAGATAAATCGTGTGTTTCGCATCGATTTGAAGCTAAATCGTTAGTTTCGCATGCAGCTGTAGCTAAATAATGTATATCACAAGTATTCGTAGCTAAACCATTTGTTTTGCATGGATTTGAAGCTACGCCTTCTACTTCGCATTGATTTGAAGCTAAATCATGTGTTTCGCATGGAATTGAAGCAACCTCGTTTGTTCCTCCAGCTTTTCAAGCTATATCACTTATATCGCAAGTATTTGAAGCTAAATCATATGTGTCGCATGGATTTGAAGCTGAACCTTCTACATCGCATTGATTTGAAGCTAAATCTTGTGTTTCGCATGGATTTGAAGCTAACTCGATCGTTTCGCCTGTATTCGAAGCTATATCACTTATATCGCAAGTATTTGAAGCTAAATCATGTGTTACGCTTGAATTTGAAGCTAAACCTTCTACATCGCATTGATTTGAAGCTAAATCATGTGCCTCGCATGGAATTGAAACTACCTCGTTTGTTCCTACAGCTTTTGAAGCTATATCACTTATATCGCAAGTATTTGAAGCTAAATCATATGTGTCGCATGGATTTGAATCTGAACCTACTACATCGCATTGATTTGAAGCTAAATCTTGTGTATCGCATGGATTTGAAGCTTAACTTTCTACATCGCATTGATTTGAAGCTAAAGCATGTATATAGCATGGATTTGAAGCTAACTCGTTTGTTTCGCATGCAGTAGTAGCTAAATAATGTATATCACAAGCATTTGTAGCTAAACCATTTGTTGTGCATGGATTTGAAGCTAAGCCTTCTAGTTCGCATTCATTTGAAGCTAAATCATTTGTTTCGCATGGATTTGAATCTAAGCATTGTACTTCGAATTGATTTGAAGCTAAATCATGTGTTTCGCATGGATTTGAAGCTAATCCTTCCTCATCGCATTGATTTGCAGCTAAATCATGTGTTTCGCATGGATTTGAAGCTAACTCGTTCGTTGCGCATGCAGTTAAATCTAAATAACGTATATCACAAGTATGTGAAGCTAAACCATTTGATTCGCATGGATTTGAAGCTAAGCCTTCTACTTCGCATTAATTGGAAGATAAATCACGTGTTTTGCATGGATTTGAAGCAAAACCTTCTACATCGCATTGATTTGAAGCTAAATCATGTGTTTCGCATGCAGTTGAAGCTAAATCATTTCTTTCACAAGTATTTGAATATGAACCCTTTGAATCGCATTGATTTGAACCCGAGCCTTCTACTTCGCACTGATTTGCAGCTAAATAATGTGTCTCGCATGGATTTGTAGCTAAACCTTCTACATCGCATTGATTTGCAGCTGAATTATGTGTTTCGCGTGGATTTTGAAGCTAACTCGTTTGATTAGTCTTCATTTGAAGCTATATCACTTACACCCCAAGCGTTTGAAGCTATATCATTTGTTTCGCATGGATTTGAAGCTAATCCTTCTTCATCACATTGATTTGCAGCTAAATCATGTGTTTCGCATGGATTTGAAGCTAACTGTTTCTTTGCGCAAGCAGTTAAATCTAAATAACGTATATCACAAGTATGTGAAGCTAAACCATTTGAATCGCATTGATTTGAACTCGAGCCTTCTACTTCGCACTGATTTGCAGCTAAATAATGTGTCTCGCATGGATTTGTAGCTAAACCTTCTACATCGCATTGATTTGCAGCTGAATCATGTGTTTCGCATGGATTTGATGCTACCTCGTTTGTTCCTACAGCTTTTGAAGCTATATCACTTATATCGCAAGTATTTAAAGCTAAATCATATGTGCCGAATGGATTTGAAGCTGAGCCTTCTACTTCGCATTCATCTGAATCTAAATCATTTGTTTCGCATGGATTTGAATCTAAGCCTTGCCCTTCGAATTGATTTGAAGCTAAATCATGTGTTTCGTATGGATTTGAAGCTAAACCTTCTACATCGCATTGATTTGAAGCTAAACCTACTATATTCCATTGATTTGAAGCTAATCCTTCTACCTCTTATTGATTTGAAGCTAAACCTTCTACATCGCATTGATTTGAAGATAAATCGTGTGTTTCGGATAGATTTGAAGCTAACTCGTTAGTTTCGCAAGCAGTTGTAGCTAAATAATGTATATCACAACTATTTGTAGCTAAACCATTTGTTTCGCATGGATTTGAAGCTAAACCTTCTACATCGCATTGATTTCCAGCTATATCATATGTTTCGCATGGATTTGTAGCTAAACCTTCTACATCGCATTGATTTGCAGCTGAGTCATGTGTTTCGCATGGATTTGAAGCTACCACGTTTGTTCCTACAGCTTTTGAAGCTATATCACTTATATCGCAAGTATTTGAAGCTAAATCATATGTGTCGCATGGATTTGAAGCTGATCCTGCTACATCGCATTGATTTGTAGCTAAATCTTGTGTATCGCATGGATTTGAAGCTAAACCTTCCACATCGCATTGATTTGAAGCTAAATCGTGTGTATCGCATGGATTTGAAGCTAACTCGTTAGTTTCGCATGCAGTTGTAGCTAAATAATGTATATCACAAGTATTTGTAGCTAATCCATTTGTTTCGCATGGATTTGAAGCTACGCCTTCTACTTCGCATTGATTTGAAGCTAAAGCATTTGTTTCGCATGGATTTGAATCTAAGCATTGTACTTCGATTTGATTTGAAGCTAAATCATGTGTTTCGTATGGATTTGAAGCTGAACCTTCTACATCGCATTGATTTGAAGCTAAATCATGTGTCTCGCATGGAATTGAAGCTACCTCGTATGTTCCTACAGCTTTTGAAGCTATATCACTTATATCGCAAGTATTTGAAGCTAAATCATATGTGTCGCATGGATTTGAAGCTGAACCTACTACATCGCATTGATTTGAAGCTAAATCTTGTGTATGGCATGGATTTTGAAGCTAAACCTTCTACATCGCATTTATTTGAAGCTAAATCATGTGTATCGCATGGATTTGAAGTTAACTCGTTTGTTTCGCATGCAGTTGTAGCTAAATAATGTATATCACAAGTATTTGTAGTTAAACCATTTGTTTTGCATGGATTTGAAGCCAACCCTTCTACTTCGCATTCATTTGAAGCTAAATCGTTTGTTTCGCATGGATTTGAATCTATGCCTTGTCCTTCGAATTGATTTGAATCTAAATCATGTGTGTCGTATGGATTTGAAGCTAAACCTTCTACATCGCATTTATTTGAAGCTAAACCTTCTATATTCTATTGATTTGAAGCTAAACCATCTACCTCTTATTGATTTGAAGCAAACCTTCTACATCGCATTGATTTGAAGATAAATCGTGTGTTTCGCATGGATTTGAAGCTAACTCGTTAGTTTCGCATGCAGTTGTAGCTAAATAATCTATATCACAAGTATTTGTAGCTAAACCATTTGTTTCGCTTGGATTTGAAGCTACGTCTTCTACTTCGCATTGATTTGAAGCTAAATCATTTGTTTCGCATGGAATTGAAGCCACCTCATTTGTTCCTCCAGCTTTTCAAGCTATATCACTTATATCGCAAGTATTTGAAGCTAAATCATATGTGTCGCATGGATTTGAAGCTGAACCTACTACATCGCATTCATTTGAAGCTAAATCATGTGTATCGCATGGATTTGAAGCTAAACCTTCTACATCGCTTTGATTTGAAGATAAATCATGTGTTTCGCATGGATTTGAAGCTAACTCGTTCGTTTCGCCTCCAGTTGAAACTATGTCACTTATATCGCAAGTATTTAAAGCTAAATCATATGTGCCGCATGGATTTGAAGCTGAGCCTTCTACTTCGCATTCATCTGAAGCTAAATCATTTGTTTCGCATGGATTTAAATCTAAGCCTTGCCCTTCGAATTGATTTGAAGCTAAATCATGTGTTTCGTATGGATTTGAAGCTAAACCTTCTACATCGCTTTGATTTGAAGCT
Source organism: Megalopta genalis (assembly GCF_051020955.1). Taxonomy (NCBI): domain Eukaryota; kingdom Metazoa; phylum Arthropoda; class Insecta; order Hymenoptera; family Halictidae; genus Megalopta; species Megalopta genalis. Next base: position 6,860 of record NW_027476906.1, on the reverse strand, counting down.
AAACCTTCTATATTCTATTGATTTGAAGCTAAACCTTCTACCTCTTATTGATTTGAAGCTAAACCTTCTACATCGCATTGATTTGAAGATAAATCGTGTGTTTCGCATAGATTTGCAGCTAACTCGTTAGTTTCGCAAGCAGTTGTAGCTAAATAATGTATATCACAAGTATTTGTAGCTAAACCATTTGTTTCGCATGGATTTGAAGCTAAACCTTCTCCATCGCATTGATTTGCAGCTGAATCATGTGTTTCGCATGGATTTGAAGCTACCTCGTTTGTTCCTACAGCTTTTGAAGCTATATCACTTATATCGCAATTATTTGAAGCTAAATCATATGTGTCGCATGGATTTGAAGCTGAACCTTCTACATCGCATTGATTTGGAGCTAAATCTTGTGTATCGCATGGATTTGAAGCTAAACCTTCCACATCGCATTGATTTGAAGCTAAATCATGTGTATCGCATGGATTTGAAGCTAACTCGTTAGTTTCGCATGCAGTTGTAGCTAAATAATCTATATCACAAGTATTTGTAGCTAAACCATTTGTTTCGCATGGATTTGAAGCTACGCCTTCTACTTCGCATTGATTTGAAGCTAAATCATTTGTTTCGCATGGAATTGAAGCCTCCTCGTTTGTTCCTCCAGCTTTTGAAGCTATATCACTTATATCGCAAGTATTTGAAGCTAAATCATATGTGTCGCATGGGTTTGAAGCTGAACCTTCTACATCGCATTGATTTGAAGCTAAATCTTGTGTATCGCATGGATTTGAAGCTAAACCTTCTACATCACATTGATTAGCAGCTATATCATGTGTCTCGCATGGAATTGAAGCTACCTCGTTTGTTCCTACAGCTTTTGAAGCTATATCACTTATATCGCAAGTATTTGAAGCTAAATCATATGTGTCGCATGGATTTGAAGCTGAACCTAATACATCGCATTGATTTGAAGCTAAATCTTGTGTATCGCATGGATTTGAAGCTAAACCTTCTACATCACATTGATTAGCAGCTATATCATGTGTCTCGCATGGAATTGAAGCTACCTCGTTTGTTCCTACAGCTTTTGAAGCTATATCACTTATATCGCAAGTATTTGAAGCTAAATCATATGTGTCGCATGGATTTGAAGCTGAACCTAATACATCGCATTGATTTGAAGCTAAATCTTGTGTATCGCATGGATTTGAAGCTAAACCTTCTACATCGCTTTGATTTGAAGATAAATCATGTGTTTCGCATGGATTTGAAGCTAACTCGTTCGTTTCGCCTCCATTTGAAACTATGTCACTTATATCGCAAGTATTAAAAGCTAAATCATATGTGCCGCATGGATTTGAAGCTGAGCCTTCTACTTCGCATTCATCTGAAGCTAAATCATTTGTTTCGCATGGATTTGAATCTAAGCCTTGCCCTTCGAATTGATTTGAAGCTAAATCATGTGTTTCTTATGGATTTGAAGCTAAACCTTCTACATCGCATTGATTTGAAGCTAAACCTTCTATATTCTACTGATTTGAAGCTAAACCTTCTACCTCTTATTGATTTGAAGCTAAACCTTCTACATCGCATTGATTTGAAGATAAATCGTGTGTTTCGCATAGATTTGAAGCTAACTCGTTAGTTTCGCAAGCAGTTGTAGCTCAATAATGTATATCACAAGTATTTGTAGCTAAACCATTTGTTTCGCATGGATTTGAAGCTACGGCTTCTACTTCGCATTGATTTGAAGCTAAAGCATTTGTTTCGCATGGATTTGAATCTAAGCCTTGTCCTTCGAATTGATTTGAAGCTCAAACATGTGTTTCGTTTGGATTTGAAGCTAAACCTTCTACATCGCATTGATTTGAAGCTAAATCTTGTGTATCGCATTGATTTGAAGCTAAATCTTGTGTATCGCATGGATTTGAAGCTAAACCTTCTACATCGCTTTGATTTGAAGATAAATCATGTGTTTCGCATGGATTTGAAGCTAACTCGTTCGTTTCGCCTCCATTTGAAACTATGTCACTTATATCGCAAGTATTAAAAGCTAAATCATATGTGCCGCATGGATTTGAAGCTGAGCCTTCTACTTCGCATTCATCTGAAGCTAAATCATTTGTTTCGCATGGATTTGAATCTAAGCCTTGCCCTTCGAATTGATTTGAAGCTAAATCATGTGTTTCGTATGGATTTGAAGCTAAACCTTCTACATCGCATTGATTTGAAGCTAAACCTTCTATATTCTATTGATTTGAAGCTAAACCATCTACCTCTTATTGATTTGAAGTCAAACCTTCTACATCGCATTGATTTGAAGATAAATCGTGTGTTTCGCATAGATTTGAAGCTAACTCGTTAGTTTCGCAAGCAGTTGTAGCTCAATAATGTATATCACAAGTATTTGTAGCTAAACCATTTGTTTCGCATGGATTTGAAGCTACGCCTTCTACTTCGCATTGATTTGAAGCTAAAGCATTTGTTTCGCATGGATTTGAATCTAAGCCTTGTCCTTCGAATTGATTTGAAGCTAAAACATGTGTTTCGTTTGGATTTGAAGCTAAACCTTCTACATCGCATTGATTTGAAGCTAAATCATGTGTCTCGCATGGAATTGAAACTACCTCGTTTGTTCCTACAGCTTTTGAAGCTATATCACTTAAATCGCAAGTATTTGAAGCTAAATCATATGTGTCGCATGGATTTGAAGCTGAACCTACTACATCGCATTGATTTGAAGCTAAATCTTGTGTATCGCATGGATTTGAAACTTAACTTTCTACATCGCATTGATTTGAAGCTAAAGCATGTATATAGCATGGATTTGAAGCTAACACGTTTGTTTCGCATGCAGTTGTAGCCAATTAATGTATATCACAAGTATTTGTAGCTAAACCATTTGTTTTGCATGGATTTGAAGCTAAGCCTTCTACTTCGCATTCATTTGAAGATAAATCATTTGCTTCGCAAGGATTTGAATCTACGCCTTGTCCTTCGAATTGATTTGAAGCTAAATCATGTGTTTCGTATGGATTTGAAGCTAAACCTTCTACATCGCATTGATTTGAAGCTAAACCTTCTACCCCTTATTGATTTGAAGCTAAACCTTCTACTTCGCATTGATTTGAAGCTAAATCTTTTGTATCGCATGGATTTGAAGCTAAACCTTCTACATCCCATGGATTTGAAGCTAAATCTTGTGAATCGCATGGATTTGAAGCTAACTCGTTCGTTTAGCATGCTGTTGTAAATAAATGATGTATATCACAAGTATTTGTAGCTAAACCATTTGTTTTGCATGGATTTGAAGCTAAGCCTTCTACTTCGCATTCATTTGAAGCTAAATCATTTGTTTCGCATGGATTTGAATCTAAGCCTTGTCCTTCGAATTGATTTGAAGCTAAATCTTGTGTATGGCATGGATTTGTAGCTAAACCTTCTACATCGCATTGATTTGAAGCTAAATCATGTGTATCGCATGGATTTGTAGCTAACTCGTTAGTTTCGCATGCAGTTGTAGCTAAATAATGTATATCACAAGTTTTTGAAGCTAAACCATTTGATTCGCATGGATATGAAGCTAAGCCTTCTACTTCGCATTCATTTGAAGCTAAATCATTTGTTTCGCATGGATTTGAATCTAAGCCTTGTCCTTCGAATTGATTTGAAGCTAAATCTTGTGTATGGCATGGATTTGATGCGAAACCTTCTACATCGCAATGATATGAAGCTAAATCATGTGTATCGCATGGATTTGAAGCTAACTCGTTTGTTTCGCATGCAGTTGTAGCCAATTAATGTATATCACAAGTATTTGTAGCTAAACCATTTGTTTTGCATGGATTTGAAGCTAAGCCTTCTACTTCGCATTCATTTGAAGCTAAATCATTTGCTTCGCAAGGATTTGAATCTACGCCTTGTCCTTCGAATTGATTTGAAGCTAAATCATGTGTTTCGTATGGATTTGAAGCTAAACCTTCTACATCGCATTGATTTGAAGCTAAACCTTCTATATTCTCTTGATTTGAAGCTAAACCTTCTACCCCTTATTGATTTGAAGCTAAACCTTCTACTTCGCATTGATTTGAAGCTAAATCTTTTGTATCGCATGGATTTGAAGCTAAACCTTCTACATTCCATGGATTTGAAGCTAAATCTTGTGAATCGCATGGATTTGAAGCTAACTCGTTCGTTTAGCATGCTGTTGTAAATAAATGATGTATATCACAAGTATTTGTAGCTAAACCATTTGTTTTGCATGGATTTGAAGCTAAGCCTTCTACTTCGCATTCATTTGAAGCTAAATCATTTGTTTCGCATGGATTTGAATCTAAGGCTTGTCCTTCGAATTGATTTGAAGCTAAATCTTGTGTATGGCATGGATTTGTAGCTAAACCTTCTACATCGCATTGATTTGAAGCTAACTCGTTTGTTTCGCATGCAGTTGTAGCCAATTAATGTATATCACAAGTATTTGTAGCTAAACCATTTGTTTTGCATGGATTTGAAGCTAAGCCTTCTACTTCGCATTCATTTGAAGATAAATCATTTGCTTCGCAAGGATTTGAATCTACGCCTTGTCCTTCGAATTGATTTGAAGCTAAATCATGTGTTTCGTATGGATTTGAAGCTAAACCTTCTACATCGCATTGATTTGAAGCTAAACCTTCTACCCCTTATTGATTTGAAGCTAAACCTTCTACTTCGCATTGATTTGAAGCTACTTCTTTTGTATCGCATGGATTTGAAGCTAAACCTTCTACATCCCATGGATTTGAAGCTAAATCTTGTGAATCGCATGGAATTGAAGCTAACTCGTTCGTTTAGCATGCTGTTGTAAATAAATGATGTATATCACAAGTATTTGTAGCTAAACCATTTGTTTTGCATGGATTTGAAGCTAAGCCTTCTACTTCGCATTCATTTGAAGCTAAATCATTTGTTTCGCATGGATTTGAATCTAAGCCTTGTCCTTCGAATTGATTTGAAGCTAAATCTTGTGTATGGCATGGATTTGTAGCTAAACCTTCTACATCGCATTGATTTGAAGCTAAATCATGTGTATCGCATGGATTTGTAGCTAACTCGTTAGTTTCGCATGCAGTTGTAGCTAAATAATGTATATCACAAGTATTTGAAGCTAAACCATTTGATTCGCATGGATATGAAGCTAAGCCTTCTACTTCGCATTCATTTGAAGCTAAATCATTTGTTTCGCATGGATTTGAATCTAAGCCTTGTCCTTCGAATTGATTTGAAGCTAAATCTTTTGTATGGCATGGATTTGATGCGAAACCTTCTACATCGCAATGATATGAAGCTAAATCATGTGTATCGCATGGATTTGAAGCTAACTCGTTTGTTTCGCATGCAGTTGTAGCCAATTAATGTATATCACAAGTATTTGTAGCTAAACCATTTATTTTGCATGGATTTGAAGCTAAGCCTTCTACTTCGCATTCATTTGAAGCTAAATCATTTGCTTCGCAAGGATTTGAATCTACGCCTTGTCCTTCGAATTGATTTGAAGCTAAATCATGTGTTTCGTATGGATTTGAAGCTAAACCTTCTACATCGCATTGATTTGAAGCTAAACCTTCTATATTCTATTGATTTGAAGCTAAACCTTCTACCCCTTATTGATTTGAAGCTAAACCTTCTACTTCGCATTGATTTGAAGCTAAATCTTTTGTATCGCATGGATTTGAAGCTAAACCTTCTACATCCCATGGATTTGAAGCTAAATCTTGTGAATCGCATGGATTTGAAGCTAACTCGTTCGTTTAGCATGCTGTTGTAAATAAATGATGTATATCACAAGTATTTGTAGCTAAACCATTTGTTTTGCATGGATTTGAAGCTAAGCCTTCTACTTCGCATTCATTTGAAGCTAAATCATTTGTTTCGCATGGATTTGAATCTAAGCCTTGTCCTTCGAATTGATTTGAAGCTAAATCTTGTGTATGGCATGGATTTGTAGCTAAACCTTCTACATCGCATTGATTTGAAGCTAAATCATGTGTATCGCATGGATTTGTAGCTAACTCGTTAGTTTCGCATGCAGTTGTAGCTAAATAATGTATATCACAAGTATTTGAAGCTAAACCATTTGATTCGCATGGATATGAAGCTAAGCCTTCTACTTCGCATTCATTTGAAGCTAAATCATTTGTTTCGCATGGATTTGAATCTAAGCCTTGTCCTTCGAATTGATTTGAAGCTAAATCTTGTGTATGGCATGGATTTGTAGCTAAACCATCTACATCACATTGATTTGAAGCTAAATCATGTGTATCGCATGGATTTGAAGCTAACTCGTTTGTTTTGCATGCAGTTGTAGCTAAATAATGTATATCACAAGTATTTGTAGCTAAACCATTTGTTTTGCATGGATTTGAAGCTAAGCCTTCTACTTCGCATTCATTTGAAGCTAAATCATTTGTTTCGCATGGATTTGAATCTAAGCCTTGTCCTTCGAATTGATTTGAAGCTAAATCATGTGTTTCGTATGGATTTGAGGCTAAACCTTCTACATCGCATTGATTTGCAGATAAGTCATGTGTTTCGCATGGATTTGAAGCTTACACGTTCGTTTCGCCTGCAGTTGAATCTACATCACTTATATCGCTAATATTTGAAGCTAAATCATTTGTATCGCGTGGATTTTGAAGCTAACTCGTTTGATTAGTCTTCATTTGAAGCTATATCATTTATACCCCAAGTGTTTGAAGCTATATCATTTGTATCGCATGGATTTGAAGCTAAACCTTCTTCGTCGCATTGATTTGCAGCTAAATCATGTGTTTCGCATGCAGTTGAAGCTAAATCATGTCTTTCACAAGTATTTGAAGATGAACCATTTGAATCGCATT